>NC_000086.7:123250994-123550994 GCF_000001635.26 Mus musculus
ATGTTTGAGATTTTTTTAAAATTTAATTTTAAGGTTTTATTTTTGGAGTTTAAGAGCTTTAGTGTTGCCAGGCAGTGGTGGCCCATGCCTTAAATCCCAGCAATTGGGAGGTAGACGTGGTGGATTTTTGAGTCCGTGGCCAACCTGGTCTTCAGAATGAGTTACAGAAGAGCCAGAGATACACAGAGGAACCCAGTCTCCAAAAATTAAAAAAAAAAAAAAAGAAGAAGAAGAAGAAGAAGAAGAAGAAGAAGAAGAAGAAGAAGAAAGAAAGAAAGAAAGAAAGAGAGAGAGAAAGAGAAGAAGGAAGGAAGGAAGGAAGGAAGGAAGAAAAAGAAAGAAAGAAAGAAAGAAAGAAAGAAAGAAAGAGAAAAATAGTACTTTATGGATATTTTGCCTTCTTGAGTACTTTTTTTAAAGAATATTAGGGTTTTTAAAGTGTTTTTTAGTGTTTTTAGAACAGTGTTTTAGAGTTTTTTTGGTTTTCAGGCTTCTCGTGTATTTTTAGTATTTTTTTTTCTTGGTTTTTAAAGGATTTTAGTGTTTTTTATGGTTTGGGGGTTTAATTTAGGCTTTTTATTATTTTTAATAGCATCTTACTCTATTTTTTTTAGGGTTTTTATTGTTGTTGTTGTTCTTGAATTTTTTTTTTTAAGTTTAGGATTTTATATTTTGGATTTGTTTTAGGGTGGCCAGGCAGTGGAAGGCATATGCCTTTAATCCCAGCAATTGGGAAGCAGAGGTAGTAGATTTTTGAGTTCGAGGCCACCCTGTCTACACAGTGAGTCCCAGAACAGCCAGGGATACACAGAGAAACCATGTCTCCAAAAACTCAAAAACTCAAAACCTCAAAAAAAAAAAAAAAAAAAAAAAAAGAAAAAAGAAAAAAAAAGAAGAGGATGAAGAAGAAGAAGAAGAAGAAGAAGAAGAAGAAGAAGAAGAAGAAGAAAGAAAGAAAGAAAGACAGACAGAAAGAGAAAGAAATAAAGAGAGAAAGAAAGAAAGAAAGAAAGAAAGAAAGAAAGAAAGAAAGAAAGGAAGGAAGGAAGGGAGAGAGAGAGAGAGAGAGAGAGAGAGAGAGAGAGAGAGAGAAAGAAAGAAAGAAAGAAAGGAAGGAAGGAAGGAAGGAAGGAAGGAAGGAAGGAAGGAAGAAAGAAAGAAAGAAAGAAGGAAAGAAAGAAGAGAGAGAGAGAGAAAGAAATAAAGAAAGAAAGAAAGAAAGAAAGAAGGAAAGAAAGAAGAGAGAGAGAGAAAGAAAGAAAGAAAGAAAGAAAGAAAGAAAGAAAGAAAGAAAAGTATTAGGGACATTTTGGCTTCTTGTGTACTTTTTTTAGATTTTGGAAGGGTTTGTAGAGTTTTTGTAGAGTTTCAGAGGTTTTTTTTGGTTTATAGGCTTTCTGTGTATTTTTAGTGTTTTTTCTTGTTTTTTGTTGTTGTTGTGTTTAAGGACCTTAGTGTATTTTATGGTTTTGGGGTTTAATTTAGGCTTTATTTTACTTCTTTAGCATTTTACTGTATTTCTTAGGTTTTTTTTTTTTTTTTTTTGTAGTTGTTGTTGTTGATGATTTAAAAAAAAAATTAGGATTTTATATTTGAGGTTTAATTGTTTTAGTGTTGCCTGGCAGTGGTTGCCCATGCCTTTAATTCCAAAAATTGGGAGGCAGAGGTCTTGTTATTCTGAGTTCATAGCCAGCCTGGTCTACAGTGTGAGTTCCAGGATAGCCAGGGATACACAGAGAAACCCAGTCCCCAAAATTCAAAAACAAAACAAAACAAAACAAACAAACAAACAAATTAACAAAAAGAGTATTAGGGTAATTTTTGGGTTCTTGTGTATGTTTTTTTTTTGGAATTTTAGTGTTTTTGTTAAAGGTTTTGTACGGTTTTTAGAAGAGTGTTTTAGAGGTTTTTTTGTTTGTAGTTTATTACTGTACAGTATGTTATTTATTATTATTTTAATTTTTACACTATTATTGATTATAATTTATTACTGCATTTTATATTATATGTTATGATTTTCATTGTCATTATATTGTTATATGTTATAACTTATGATTGAACTATATATTATTTATTATTTTTAAATTATTACATTAGTATATGGTGTGATGTACCACTGCCCTGCTGTGACTCACGTACCCCAGGCTCATCCAAGAGGTGGATGTGAAAATCCATACGCTAGAGAATCTGGTGTCTGCAGGACACCAGATCTGGTCCACAGAGCATAGGTGACAATACACAGGTTACATATGGATTCATTTATTCTATATAGTAAGTAGGCATGGACGTGTAAATATACAGGATAGGTGACAATGCACAGATTACATACGGGTTTATTCTATATATTAACGAGGTATGTGTTATTAGACGCGTTCTCACGACCGGCCAGGAAAGACGCAACAAACCAGAATCTTCTGCGGCAAAGCTTTATTGCTTACATCTTCAGGAGCCAGAGTGCAAGAAGCAAGAGAGCAAGAAGCAAGAGAGAGAGAAAACGAAACCCCGTCCCTATTTTAGGAGAGTTATCCCTCGCCTAGGACGTGTCACTCCCTGATTGGCTGCAGCCCATCGGCCGAGTTGACGTCACGGGGAAGGCAGAGCACATGGAGTGAAGAACCACCCTCGGCACATGCGCAGATTATTTGTTTACCACTTAGAACACAGCTGTCAGCGCCATCTTGTAACGGCGAATGTGGGCGCGGCTCCCAACATCTCCCCCTTTCCTTTTAATAAGAGCAAATAGGCCACCCATATTAATGAGAGTGGAGATAGAGGTCAAATCCCCAGTGTGTAGGTAAAGGAGCCATGTACAGGATTAGCTCTTAGGCTCACAGGCTTTTACCCAGAGCAACCCTGACCTGCTCCCGTGTCGTTTTGCCTGGGGGAAGGGAACTAGGACACTGAACCTTCATGAAAGATGACATGTCTCCCTAGAATAGGCTCATATATGCCGCAGAGCCTTTCCATTGCAGTGCTTAGCCGTGCAACTCTCTCGGGCTGCTGAAGCACACTCACTCTATCCCGTGCAATGAGTCTAGCCTCGTGAGATGTAAGAGCTGAGTGGCCAGCGACCTATTGCCTAAGCATAGATAACCATATATCAGGGGGAGCTCCATGTTCTAGTCCTGCAAGCGCCTGGGCAATAACCACCTTGTCTCTCCTAGTTTGGGCCTTAAGCTTACAGACCAATCAAAGAAGCAACACTAATCCACAGCAAAGTGTATCTCCAAATAATATTAATCCCACCCAATTTTTTAAAGAAGGAAAATGTTGAGGAGATCCAATTGGGTAATCCTTTGGTCAGCGACAGGTCCAAGCGCGTGGAGTTGACCTGAAGTCTCAATTCCCGAAGGATCTGTTCAAATTCAGCCATCCAATTCTGTAACATATACTGAAAAAGACTTTTTGACAAATTAGCTGCCCTAGTAAATTTAACATACTGAATGGAAATAACACACAATCCCGGAAACTTTTGTTCACATCTCAGCTGAGCTATTTGTCATAATACATCTAGTTGTATCTGGACAAGATCTATGAGTTGATTAACCAGCATGAGACCTCTCTGTATCTTGACATTAGCTGAGGCCTGTTCATCTATGACTGTAGTCACTGAGGCTGACAAAGTGTTAATGGTGTCAGTCGTCTGGACCTGTCCAGACAGAGCCAAGGCTGTCTGAATCAAGGCTAAACCCAGTTCCCAGTTAGTGGTAAAAAAGCAGGAGAATACTTGAGCATTATACATCACCGTCATTGGGAGTGGAAATGTCGACATTATCCCCCAACGCTGCTCTCTTTTTATTATTGACGCCCTGGACATCACCAAGACGAGGGACATTAGTATTCCCTTGGTCAGTCTGGATTTTTCGGGTGAGTCTTTCTGGTACCCAAAATGGGTTGTCTTCATTCTGTGGGAAAACACAGATAGCTCCCCTGGATCTTATCAAAATAGGATCCGGGCCATACCATTTATTATCAAGGACATTTTTCCATTTAACCATCTCATTGGGCCTATCTGGCTCTGAACAATGACGTTCAGCCGCAGTATGGCCATGAGCATCAATATTTAAAAAATTGAGTGTAAAGAGTGCCAAAGACACCGACACTCTTGGTGCTCGGGGTAAAATCTCTTCAATTCCCCTCTTCTGTTTTATAAGATAGGCTTTGAGGGTGCGATGCGCACGCTCAACAATACCCTGTCCTTGAGGGTTGTATGGAAGTCCAGTCAGGTGGGTTACGTCCATCTGACGGCAGAACTGTTGGAATTTTTGAGACGTATAAGCTGGTCCATTATCAGTCTTAAGGAGTCTGGGTTTCCCCCAAGCACTCCATGCCTCAAGACAATGTTGAATCACATGTGAGGCTTTTTCTCCGGTTAACGGAGAGGCAAACATGATGCCAGAACATGTGTCAATGGACACATGGAGATATTGAAGTTTTCCAAAGGAAGAAACATGTGTAACATCCATTTGCCAGACCTGTAGAGGTCGAATACCGCGTGGGTTAATTCCCACATGAGGAACTGGCAAGAACTCACAGCAGCTTTGACATTGAGTAACAATGTCACGGGCTTCTTTTCTTGTCAAGGAGAAACGACTGCGTAATGTTTCAGCCGTCACATGAAAATTGTTATGAAAATTTCTTGCAGCCTCTACCGGGGATGATAGGGCAGCAGCCACCACTTTAGTGGCCTTATCTGCCAAATCATTTCCCAGAGCCATGGGGCCAGGTAGGCCTGAATGGGCTCTAACATGAGTAATATAAACAGGAGATCTTCTAGATAACAAAACTAATTGTATCTGCTGAAAAATATTGGCAACTCTACTGGAAGGCTTAATCACTCCAGCCACTTCTAAAAGATTTACTGCATTAACCACATAACAGGAATCTGACACAATATTAAGGGGTTCTAAAAAGGTTTTTAAAACTTCTAAGACCACTAAACATTCTACCACTTGAGGTGAATTTTCATTATATTGTTTGGATACCACTTTACCATTAGCCACATAGGCACCTATGCCAGTTTTTGATCCATCAGTATATACCACAATCCCATTTTTAAGTGGGTTTCTTACTGTTATTTGTGGAAACACAACAGATTGATTTTGGGCAAACTGTAAGATTGGATGCTTTGGATAATGGTTATCTATTTTTCCTGAAAAGGAGGTAACTAAAACTGCCCAATCATTAGATGTGGCTGCCAAGGTTTGAACCTGTGCAGCGGTATAAGGTACAATTAAAAGATATGGACTTTGCCCAAAGTGGGTGATTGCTGCTTTTAGACCTTTAAGGGCAAGCTGTGCAATTGCATCAGGATACCAATCTATTATTTTAGCTGGGGATACGTTTGGATGGATCCACAACAATGGCCCATTCTGCCACAAAACTGCAGTTGGCAATTGTGCTGTCTTAAAGACACACAAACTGAAAGGTTGCGAATCCTCAATACGTTGTAATTGTGCATTCTGTAAGGCTTTTTCCACCTTTTGTAAGGCCTGGTTAGCAGCTAGAGTAAGAGTCCTAGGGGAGGAGATATGAGGATCTCCTTCTAAAATACTAAACAAAGGCCTTAACTCAGCGGAAGGAATCTTTAAAAAAGGTCTGAGCCAATTAATATCTCCCAACAGCTTTTGAAAATCATTTAAGGTATGGAGGTGATCTCTTCTTATCTCTACCTTTTGGGGCACAATCTTATCTGGGGACACCACAGAGCCCAAGAATTGTCCTGTATCAGAAATTTGGACCTTTTCTGTGGCTATCTGTAAACCCCACTGACTTAAAGTTTTAAGTAGAAAAGGATATGCCTTTTGTAGCATGGTAAGGTCTTTATGGCACAGGAGGATGTCATCCATGTAAAGGAGCAAAATTAAAGAGGGGAATTGTTCCCTCACTGGCAAAAGAGCTTCTTGTACATAAAGTTGACACATAGTAGGACTATTGGACATTCCCTGTGGTAAGACCTTCCATTGATACCTCTTATCAGGTTCCATGTGATTAATAGAGGGGATGGTAAAGGCAAATCTGGGCCTATCCCTTGGACACAAAGGTATAGAAAAGAAACAATCTTTAATATCTATAATAATTAAATTCCAGCCACGTGGTAAGGCGGAAAGTACAGGGAGACCCCTCTGTACTGGGCCAAATAAGTTCATTTGCTCATTAATGGCTCTGAGGTCATGGAGCAGTCTCCACTTTCCTGACTTTTTCTTAATTACAAAAATTGGAGTATTCCAAGGTGAGGTAGAGGGTTCAATATGGCCTAATTTTAATTGTTCCTCTACCAGTTGAATCACAGCTTCTAGTTTTTCAGAGGATAGGTGCCATTGAGGAACCCACACTGGGTCCCCTGTTTTCCATGGTATGGGCCGTGCTGCCCCAATGGCCGCTAAGGAAAAACCCAGACCCTGTCTGTCTTGGTTTCCATTAGGTGAGATGGGCTCTATCCTTCCCTGTTCTTGATGTCCTAACCCTTTTCCTTCTTTATAACCCATCTTTGCCATGATATTTTTTGCTTTAGTTGAATACCCTCCCGATGGGGCGTTTTCATTGGACAAAATAAGGCCCAAATGCTGCATAATATCCCTTCCCCAGAGGTTAACCGGGAGTGGGAGCACATAAGGTATGAATTTCCCTTGCTGCCCTTCAGAGGATTCCCACGTCAAGGCAATGGAGCTTATAGTGGGACATGATTGATATCCTAGGCCCTGTAATGAATGAGATGACTCTGTGGTGGGCCATGCTTTGGGCCACCAATGTGTAGAGATTATACTTTTATCTGCTCCGGTATCAAGGATGCCTTCAAACTCTTTTCCGTTGATCTTAAGGCGGAGCTTAGGTCTATCATTTAAAGATACAACCAAATAGGCAGAATCATTTCCTGAGGAGCCCATTTTCTTTATCTCAGGTCCTGCAGATTTCTCCCTGGTATTATCAGGGAGGAGCAGCAGCTGAGCTATCCTATCTCCTTTACTAATAGAAAAAACGCCCTTAGGGCTTGAGCACAGGACCTGTATTTCAGGGGAATGTTGACAATCCATAACTCCAGGGTGGACTACTAAGCCCTGCAAGGTGAGTGAACCCCGGCCGAGAATAAGGCCCATGGTTCCCGGGGGCAAGGATGGTATAGGCTCCACTGGCACCGGCTGAATACTCATTTGAGGCATTAATAGGAAGTCGGAGGCGGCACGCAGGTCCACCCTTGTGGGTCTTCCTGGGTCGCCTCTCTGACTGCTTCCTGGGTCCTGACAAACCGGTTCCCATATCTTTGAGGGCCCTGGGACCGAGGGCCCGATGACCCGTTTTTTGGCACATCAGTTGATTGACTATCAGGTGGGGGAAGAATTCTGCCCTTTATATCCCTCACAGAGCGACACTGGTCAGCTCTATGATAACCCTTGCCACACTTAGAGCAAAGAGTGAGAGTCCCCCCCTGTTTATCTGGAGCTCTGCAATCTTTCTTAAAATGCCCAGGCTTTCCGCAGTTAAAACATGTCCTCTGATCATTTCTGCTCATGGAGCGGTTCTGAGATTGGAGGATGGCGGCCGCTAAGCCTGCATTGGTGAGAGGTCCCCCAAGCTCTCGACAGACCCTGAGCCAGTCTTGTAAGCCTTTGTTCTTTCTTGGGGCTATGGCCGCTCGGCACTCCTTTGTGGCTTGCTCATAGATTAGCTGTTCTATCAGAGGCGCAGCTTGCTCTGACTCTCCAAAAATACGCTCTGCTGCCTCTGTCATTCTGGCCACAAAATCTGAGAAAGATTCCTGAGGTCCCTGGATTATCTTTGTTAACTGCCCAGTGGTTTCACCTGCTCGAGAGAGCGCCTTCCAGGCCCTAATAGCCGTGGAAGAAATCTGGGCATAAGCTCCCCAATGGTAGTTTGTTTGATCAGCAGAATAAGCTCCCTGACCCGTTAACAAGTCAAAAGTCCAATCTCTCTGCTCTGGAGTCAAAGCAGCTGCGTTTGCTCGGGCCTGCGCTTGTGCAGCTTCGTGCCAAAGCGCTCTCCATTCCATATATTTGCCCATACTAGGGAGAGCGGCTTTTACAACCGTTTGCCAGTCAGCAGGAGTTAGTGCCATGCCGGCGAGCCTGTCTAACTGCACCAAGGTAAAATTAGCATTGGTTCCGTATTTACGGACCGACTCGGCAATTTCTTTAATTTGTAAGTATTCTACCGGAGCGTGGACACGCCCACCCTCGGCTCCTTCAAAGACCGGAAATGCCTGTTGTATTTTCCTTTGTTCCTCTCTGGGAATGAATGAGTCTGCGCACTGCCTCTCTGCGCACTGCCTCTCTGCGCAGGGCTGACGCACTACGCAGGGCGGGGACTCCGCATAGGGCGGACCTTGAAGCCGACTGCCCTGAGGCCAATCAGCAAACTGGCCTTCGCCAGCCGCTTTTGGCTTCCTTAACTGATTAGCTAGCACTTTACCTGGCTGGTACCCTTTTTTCTCATAATGAGCTGCTTCTTCCTCCCAGTCTGTTTCTTCAGAGGAGAATTCATCATCTGATTCAGAGCTACCAAGAGCTGGCTCCCCGAGCCCATCTAGTGACGAGTATCTCCTAGAGACCTCCGCTAATCGATCTTTTTTCTTTTCTTTTTTCTTTTCCTTCCTTCTAATCTCTCCCCAGGTATTCTTACCTGACCTAAACTTTTCCTCGGGTTCAAGACCCTTGGAAAGGCCTGTATACTTATTTTGTGTACCATATTTTCTCTTTGCTCCTACTCTCTCTCCCCGCTTTACTTCTGATAGATTGTCCTGAATTTCATCTAGAATCCTCCCTGCCTTAACCACTTGATAACATGTGAAAAGGAACAAAAGGGCTTCTAACACCAGAAAAAATTCAAGGCCAAACATATTCCACTTTACTTCTGATAGACTGTCTTGAATTTCCTTAGAAAGTTCAAGACCAGACTTACCTCGTAAAGCTATACTTACGGGTTACCGCCGTTCCCCAGCTGAAAAGTTCTGAATTCATGCAGTTGAATCCTTCTTAACAGTCTGCTTTACGGGAACCTTTATTACCGCGACCCGCAGTTCTGGTTCTGGAATGAGGGATCTTCCTTGCGCCAGTCCCGAGTTTTTTCTCGTCCCGGAATTCGGCACCAATTGTTATTAGACGCGTTCTCACGACCGGCCAGGAAAGACGCAACAAACCAGAATCTTCTGCGGCAAAGCTTTATTGCTTACATCTTCAGGAGCCAGAGTGCAAGAAGCAAGAGAGCAAGAAGCAAGAGAGAGAGAAAACGAAACCCCGTCCCTATTTTAGGAGAGTTATCCCTCGCCTAGGACGTGTCACTCCCTGATTGGCTGCAGCCCATCGGCCGAGTTGACGTCACGGGGAAGGCAGAGCACATGGAGTGAAGAACCACCCTCGGCACATGCGCAGATTATTTGTTTACCACTTAGAACACAGCTGTCAGCGCCATCTTGTAACGGCGAATGTGGGCGCGGCTCCCAACAGGTATGTATAGATTACATGTGGATTTATTCTCTACAATAACTAGGTATGTATAGATTATATATGATTCATTTGTTCTATATAGTAACCAGGCATGTATGTGTAAATACATGGCATAGGTGACACTGTACAGATTACACATGGATTTTTGCTACATATTAACTAGGTGTGTACAGATTACATGTGGAGTTATTCTATATATTAACTAGGCATGTATAGATTAAATATGGATTTTTACTATATAATGACTATGTATGTACGTGGAAATACAGGCCATAGGAAGGCCCCATGTCTCTCTGCCTGATACAGCCACGCAAGGACTGGAGTGTGCAGCTCAGTGGTTGAAATATGGTGGACAATTATTATTATTATTATTATTATTATTATTATTAAAAGTCTAAAAAAATTTTAAAAAAAGTTTAAAAAAGTTTAAAATTTTAAAAAAGCAAGAACACTAAAAACACACTAAAAAAATTCTAAAACCCTAAAAAAAAAAGCCCTAAAACTCTGAAAATCTTCCAGAACCCTAAAAAGACCCTAAGAACCATAAAACCATTAAAAAAAGAAAAAGAAAAAAAAAAAAAAAAAAAAAAGAAAAAACCCTATGGCCTTAAAATATCACCCTAAACACTGAGAAAACCCTAAAATGATATTGTAAATGAAACAACTTTTTAAAAAACACTAAAATCGTTAATAAAATCTTTTTAAAAACTAAAAAAAAAAACCTAAAATTCTAAAAAAATCTTCAAAATTATTTTAAAAACCCTAAGAACCTAAAACAACTGCACATAATAAAAATAATCTCTAGAACCCTAAAAGGACACTAAAAACCCCTAAAACACTAAAAAAAAATCCTATAATGCTAAAAAAAATAAAACTTCTAAAACCCTAAAAAAAACCATAAAATTATTTAAAAAATAACCTAAAACCCCCAAAACCCCCCCCAAAATAAAAAATAAATAAAATCCTTAAAAATACCTTAAAGAACCCTAAAACACTAAAATACCCAAAAATCCTTAAAAAAAAAAACTCTGAAACACTAAAAAAACCCTATAATTCTGAAAAACTCAAGAACACGAAAAAGACCCCCAAAAGGCCCTAAAACCATAAAAAAAACAAAACTCTTAAAAAAAAAAACTAAAAAAATACAACAAAGCCCTAAAATCTTCAAAAACCCTAAAATCTCTAAAAAATACCTACAAAACCTTAAAATCCTAAATAAAAACCTGAAACACTAAAAAGAATATGAAACCTCTAAAAAAACCCTAAAATTCTATAAAAAAAAAACAAACGTGAAAACCGTAAAAAGACCTGAAAAACCGAAAAACCCTAAAAAAAAAAAAAAGAACTTGAAACCGTTAAAAAAAAAAAAAACCTAAAGACGTAATAAAGTAACCTTTTAATGAAATACTTAAAAAAAAAAAAAAAAAAAACCTGAAAAGACCCAGAAAACCCTAAAAACATAAAACTGAAAGAAGAAAAATACCTAAAATCATTTTAAAAAAACTCAAAAGAACCTTAAACCTTAAAAAAAAAAAAACCTAAAACACATAAAAACCCTAAATCCTTAAAACATAAAAACCCTAAAGAGCTAGAAAATATTTGATCAACATTTTTTTTAAAAATCCCTAAAATTCTAAAAAAAAAAAAAAAAAAAACACAAAATCGCTAAAAAGACTCTAAAAAATTCTAAAATCTTAAAAAAATCCTAAAGCTCTACAACAACTCTAGTACCCTAAAAAGACCCTAAAAACAGAAAACAAAAAGCAAAAAACCCTATGGCCTTGATACATCGCCAAAAACACTGAAAAAAAAGCCAACCCTAAAATCATTCAAAAACCCTAAAAGAACCCTAAAAAGCCTAAAATAAAATCCTAAAATCCTTAATGAACACTGAAAAAAAACCCCAAAACTCTGAAAAAATACCCTAATATTCTAAAAAAAAAAAAAAAAAAAAAACACAAAATCGCTAAAAAGACTCTAAAAAATTCTAAAATCTTAAAAAAATCCTAAAGCTCTACAACAACTCTAGTACCCTAAAAAGACCCTAAAAACAGAAAACAAAAAGCAAAAAACCCTATGGCCTTGATACATCGCCAAAAACACTGAAAAAAAAGCCAACCCTAAAATCATTCAAAAACCCTAAAAGAACCCTAAAAAGCCTAAAATAAAATCCTAAAATCCTTAATGAACACTGAAAAAAAACCCCAAAACTCTGAAAAAATACCCTAATATTCTAAAAAAAAAAAAAAAAAAAAACCCTCAAGAACAGTAAAAAGACCAAAAAAACAAAAAAACAAAAAAACAAAAAAACTCTAAAACCCTATGAAAAAAATCCTTAAAATCCTTTTAAAACCCTAAAAATACATCAAAACCCTAAAACCAAAAAAATCCTAAAACCCTCTAAAAAATACCTACAAAACCCTAAAAACCTAAAAAAATTGAATCCTAAACCCCTAAGAAAAACCCTAAAATTCTAAAATAACACAAGAAACCTAAAGAGATTCTAAAAAACCCCCAAAACCTTAAATACCATAAAGTTCTACAAGAAATCAAAAACCTTCAAAAATAACCCTAAAAATAAACCTCAAAAAACCCTAACACCCTAAAACATAAAAAACAAAAAAACTTACAAAAACATAAAAAACCCTAAAACCCTAAATAAAAACCCTAAGGCCTTCAAAACTCCCTCGAACCCTAAATACTCTAAAATACTTAAAAACCCTAAAAAAACCATAAAACCTTAAAAAAGCAAACCCTAAAAAACCCAGAATCTTTAAACAAACGCTACAGAGCTCCCTAAAAACCGCTAAAATTCTAAAAATAAAACCAAAAACTTCTAGAATGCTAAAAAAACCCAGAAAATCCAAAAACCATTAAAAATAAAAAAAAAAAGAACCCTAAGGCCTTAAAAAAAAAAAAACACCCAAAACACTGAAAAAACCCTAAAATCATTTAAAAAACACGAAAACAATCCTAAAACCTTAAACAACAACAACAAAAAAAAAAACCCTAAAACCCTAAAATCCTTAAACAAACCCTAAAAGAGGCAAAAAAAGCCAATGTGTGGTTTGGTTTTTGTTTTTAGGGCTTTTAGGGTTTTTGTTTTGTTTTGTTTTGTTTTCGGTCTTTTTAGGGTTTTTGTGGGTTTTTTTTTTTTTTTTTTTTTAGAATTTTATGGTTTTTTAGGGGTTTAGGATTCTTTTTAGGGTTTCAGATTTTTATTTAGGGTTTTACGGGTTTGTAGGTATTTTTTTTTTAAAGAGGGTTTTAGGGTTTTTTGGGTTTCAGAGTTTTAATGTATTTTTAGGGATTTTGTAAAAAGCATTTTAGGGATTTTTTTTTTTTTTTTTAGGGTTTTAGGGTTTTTATTTTTTAGTTTTCATTAAGGATTTTAGGGTATTTTTTTAAAGCTTTTTAGGTTTTTTTTTTTAAGTTTTTAAATGATTTCAAGGTTTGTTTTTGTTTTGTTTTGTTTTGTTTTGTTTTGTTTTGTTTTGTTTTTCCAGTGTTTTGGCTATTTTTTAAGGCCATAGGGTTTTTTGTTTTTGTTTTTGTTTGTGTTTGTTTATTTTTTTATGACTTTAGGGTCTTTTTAGGATTCTACAGTTGTAGAGTTTTAGGATTTTTTTATGGTTTTAGAATTTTTTAGGATCCTTTTAGAGTTCTTCTGATTAATTTTTTTTTTAATTTAGCGTATTATAAAAACTGTTTATTAAGTATTTTAAAGTTTCTTTCTTAGCTTTTTACCTCTCTTTTAGAGTTTAAGAATTTTAGTGTTTTTAAGAGTTCTAGGTTTTTTTAGGATATTGGGTTTTTTTGTTTGTTTGTTTTGTTTTGTTTTATTTTTTGTTTTTATTAAGGATTTTAGGGTTTTTTCAAAAGATTTTCAGGGTTCTTAA
Organism: Mus musculus; assembly: GCF_000001635.26. Taxonomy (NCBI): domain Eukaryota; kingdom Metazoa; phylum Chordata; class Mammalia; order Rodentia; family Muridae; genus Mus; species Mus musculus. The sequence goes on from NC_000086.7 coordinate 123,264,355, forward strand.
ATGATTTTAGAGGTTTGTTTTCAGTGTCTTGGGTGATTTTTTTAAGGCCATAGGGGTTTTGTTTTGTTTTCTTTTATTTTGTTTTTTATTTCAACGGTCTTTTTAAAATTCTAGAGTCGTAGAGTTTTTGGATTGCTTTTTAGAGTTTTAGAAAATTTTAGGATCTTTTTAGAGTTCTTCTTTTTTTTCTTTCTTTTTTGTTTAGAATTTTAGGTTTTTTAAAGAAATGTTTATTAAGTATTTTAATTTTATTATTATTATTATTATTTTTTACCTTTTAACAGCTCTTATAGAGTTTAATTATTTTACATTTTGTGGCGCATGCCTGTAATCCCAGCATTCGGGAGGCAGAGGCAGGGGGATTTCTGAGTTCGAGGCCAGCCTGGTCTACACAGTGAGTTCCAGGACAGCCAGGGCTACACAGAGAAACCTTGTCTTGAAAAACAAAACAAAACAAAACAAAACAAAACAAAACAAAACAACAACAGAATGGATTTTACTGTATTTCAGGTTTTCGGGTTTAATTTAGGCTTTAGTTTATTTTATTTTATTTTTAGCATTTTACTGTATTTCTTAGGGTTTTGTTGTTGTTGTTGTTGTTGTTGTTGTTGTTGAAATTTTTTTAAAAAAATTTTAGGTTTTTATATTTTGGGATTAGTTGTTTTAGGGTTGCTGTGCAGTGGTGGCCCTTGCCTTAAATCCCAGCACTTGGGAGGCAGAGGCAGGTGGATTTTTGAGTTTGAGGCCAGCCTGGTCTACAGAGTGAGTTCCAGGACAGCCAGGGCTACACAGAGAAACCCTCTCTCAAAAAGAAAAATAAATAAATAAATAAATAAATAAATAGACACAAAACACCCTAAAACCATACAAAACCTTAAATCCTTTAAAAAAAAAATTGAAAATACTTCAAAACCTGAAACCCCCCAAAAAATTCTAAAACCCTCTAAAAATACCTACAAAACCTTAGAACACTAAATAAAAATACAAAACCCTAAAAAAAAAATAAACCACTAAAAAAACCCTAAAATTATAAAAAAATCACAAGAACCCTAAAAAGACCACAATATCCCTAAAACCCTATTAAAACCTAAAGCCTTAAAGTATACACACACATAAAATCTAAAAAAAAATCCTAAAATACTTTAAAAACCCTAAAGATCTTAAAACCCTAATATACCTTAAAATTCTAGAAAGAAATCAAGAACCTTCAAAAAACCCTAAAAATAAACCTCAAAAACCCTAACACCCTAAAACACACACAAAAAAAACTTTATAAAAGCATAAAAAACTTTAAAACCCTAAATAAATGCCATAATTACTTTAAAAATCCCCCAAACACTAAAAAAAACCTAAAATACATTCACAAACCCTTAAAAAACCCTTAAAAACTTAAAAAGTAAACTCTACAAAAACCCTAGAATCTTTAAACAAACAGTAAAGAGCCCCCCAAAATACACTAAAATTCTAAAAAAATAAAACCAAAAACTTCTAGAACTCTAAAAAAAACCCCAGAAAACCCTAAAACCATTTAAAAAGAACCCTAAGGCCTTAAAAAAAATCACCTGAAAAATTGAAAAAAAAAAAAACAACTTAAAATCATTTAAAAACCCCAGAAGAACTCTAAACCTTAAAGAAAAACCTAAAACACATAAAAACCTTAAAATTCTTACACCATAAAAACCCTAAAAAGCAAAAAAAAAAAAAAAAAAAAAAATTTGATAAATATTTTTTAAAAATCTCTAAAATTCTGAAAAATAAAAACACTAAAAACGACTCTAAAAAATTCTAGAACCCTAAAAAAAAAATTCTAAAACTCTACAAAACCTTTAGTGCCCTAAATAGACCCTAAAAACAGAAAATAAAAAACAAAAACACAGTCACTCAGGGTCATCCCCCTGCCTCAGAAACTCACTCACAGTCATCCCCCTGCCTCAGAGAATCACTCAGCGCCATCCCCTTTGCCTCACACATTCACTCACAGTCATCCCCCTGCCTCAGAAAATCACTCACAGTCATGGTCCGGCGTGGTGGTGCTCGCCTGTAATCCCAGCACTTGGGAGGCAGAGGCAGGCGGATTTCTGAGTTCGAGGCCAGCCTGGTCTACAGAGTGAGTTCTAGGACAGCCAGGGCTACACAGAGAAACCCTGTCTCAAAAAACAAAAACAAAAACAAAAAAGTAAGAAAGAAAAATTTTAGGGATATTTTGGTTCCTTTTGTATTTTTTTAGATATCCAAGGGTTTCTTAAAGGGTTTTGTAGAGTTTTTAGAAGAACATTTTAGATTTTTTTTTGGTTTTCAGGCTTCTAGTGTATTTTTAGTGTTTCCCCCCCTCCTTGGTTTTCAAAGGATTTTAGTGTATTTTAGGGTTTTGGGGTTTAATTTAGGCTTCATTTTATTTTATTTTATTAGCATTTTATTGTATTTCTTACTGAATTTTGTTGTTGTTGTTCCTGATTTAAAAAAAAATAATAGGGTTTTATATTTGGGGTTTAATTGTTTTAAGGTTGCCAGGCAGTGGTGGTGCACGCCTTTAATCCCAGGACTTGCGAGGCAGAGGTAGTTGGATTTTTGAGTTCGAGGCCAGCCTGGTCTACAGAGTGAGTTCCAGGACAGCCTGGGATTCACAGAGAAACCCAGTCTCCAAAACTCAAAAAAAGAAAAAAGAAAGAAAGAAAGAAAAGTATTAGCGCCATTTGTGTATTTTTTTTTTTTTAAGATGTCTTCTAAGGGTTTTTTTAAAGGGTTTGTAGAGTTTTAAGAAGAGCGTTTTTTAGTTTTTTTTTTTTTTTTTTTTTGTTTTGTTTTTGTTTGTTTGTTTTTCTGGCTTCTAGTGTATTTTAGTGTTTTTTCTAAAACCTTAAAAAAAACCCGAAAACCTAAAACCCTTGAAAACCCAAAATCCTTAAACAAACCCTACAAGAGCCGGAAAAAAAAAAAAAAAAAAAAACAAACAAAACAGAAAAAAACACTTTAAAATACTTAATAAACATTTTTTTAAAAAAAACCCTAAAATTCTTTTAAAAAAAGATACGTAAGAACTCTAAAAAAAAAAAAAAACCCTAAAAAATTCTTAAACCCTAAAAAAAATCCTAAAACTCTACAACACCCTTAGAACCCTAAAAAGACCCTAAAATCCATTTAAAAACAAACCTTATCGCCTTTAGAATTAGCCAAAAAATCTTAAAAAACAAAACAAAATAAAACAAAACAACAAAAATCATTAAAAAAAAAAAAACCTAAAGGAACCCCAAAAAGCTTAAAACAATATCCTAAAACCCTTAATAAAAACTGGAAAAAAAATTACTCTTAAAACTCTAAAAAAGCAAAACAAAACAAACAAACAAACAAAAAACAACAAACAAACACTAAAATTCTCAAAAAACCCTCAAGAACAGTAAAAAGACCCTAAAAAATACCCTAGACCCAAAAAAATAAAATAAAATAAAATCCTTTAAAAAAAACTAAAAATACATCAAAACCCTGAAACCCCAAAAATGACAAAACCCTCTACAAAAAAAACCTACAAAACCCTAAACTTCTAAATAAAACCCTGAAACCCTAAAAATAATCCTATACTCCTAAGAAAAAACCCTAAAATTTGAAAAAGAAAGAAAAGGAAACAGAAGAACTCTAAAAAAATTCTAAAACCCTAAAAAAAACAAAACCTTAAAACCGTACAACTGTAGAACTCTAAAAGGACCATAAAAAACATTTTTAAACACACACACAAACATACACACACACACACACACACACAAACACAAAAACACTATGGCCTTAAAAAATCGCCAAAAATACTGAAAAAAAAAAAAAAACTAAAATCATTTAAAAACCCTAAAATAACCCTAAAAAGCTTTTTAAAAAAAACCCTAAAATCCTTAAAAAAAAAAAAAAAAAAAAACCTAAAGCCCTAAAAAAAAACCCAAAAATTCAAAAAAAAGAAAAGAAAAAAACCCTTAAGAACAGTAAAAAGACCCAAAAAAACCCTTAAACCCTAAAAATAGTCCCTAAAATCCTTTAAAAACTCGAAAAATACATCAAAATTATGAAACATAAAAAACCCTAAAACCCTCTTTAAAAAATGCTTCAAAACACTAAAACTCTTAATAAAAACCTGAAATGGTAAAAAGATTACTAACCCCCCCAAGAAACACCTCAAATTCTAAAAAACTACAAGCACACTAAAAAGACCCTAAAAAAATCCTAAAACCTTAAAAAAAAATCCCAAAATTCTACAACTCTAAAACAATAAAAAACCCTAAAAACCATTAAAAACAAACAAACAAATCCGATGTCCTTAAAAAATCGCTAAAAACACTGAAAAAAACTTAAAAACATTTTAAAAATCCTAAAAAAAAAAAAACTAAACAGCTTTAAAAAAAAACACCCTAAAATCCATAATAAAATGTTTTGAAAAAAACCTAAAACACTAAAAAACACTAAAGCCTTAAAAATAAAAAAGAAAACCTAAAATATTCCTAAAAACCTTAAAAAAAAAAAATAAACCTACAAGACCCGAAAACACTAAAATATCTTAAAATTCTAGAAGAAATCAAGAACCTTCAAAAAAAAAAAACCAAAAAATAAACCTCAAAACACCCAAAGACCCTAAAACACAAATAATTTAAAACCATAAAACACCCTAAAACCCTAAATAAAAACCCTAATGCCTTCAAAAATTCCCCCAAAGCCTTAAAACTCTAAAATAATTTTTTTAAAAAGACCCTAAAATAAATTTAAAACCTTAAAAATTAAACACTAAAAAAAACCTAGAATCTTTAAACAAACACTAAAATAACGGTAAAACACTTTAAAAAATACAATACTTAAAGAACACTTAAAAAAGCAAAAACAAACAAACAAAAAAAAAACCCAAGGACTTTTAAAAGACACTTAAAACCCTAAAACACTAAAAAAAAAGAACCTGAAACAGATAAAAAAAAAAAAAAAAAAAAAAAAAACCCTAAAGACTTAAAAATCCTTTCAAAAAAATATGAAAAGATCCTAAAAACAATAAAATTTAAAAAAAAAAAACCTGAAGGTTTGAATTATCAGCAAAAAAACTAAAAAACCTCAATACTTCCAAAAAAAAAAAAACTAAAAGAACCAGACAGCCTAAAAAAATTCCTAAAATTCTAAAGAACAAAACAAACAAAAAGCTTGTAGAACACTAAAAAGACCCAGAAAACATAAAACCATTAAAAAAAATCGCCAAAATCACTGAAAAAAAAAATAAAAACCCTAAAATCATTTAAATACCCTGAAAGAACCCTAAAACCATAAAACAACATCAACAAAAAAAAACCCATTCAAACAAACAAAAAAAAAAAAAAAACAAAAACAATCAAACAAAAAAAAAAACAAAAACAAAAACAAAACTCTAAAACCCTTAAAGACCCCCAAATTCTTAACAATTTTCAGCATTTTTTAGTTTTGTTTTTTAATGTTCTTAAGGTTTTCAGGGATTTTTTAGGGTTTCAGGGGTTTTGTTTTTGTTTTTGTTTTATGATTTTTTGTTGTTTTTTTTAATGGTTTTAAAATGTATTTTAAAAGTATTTTAGGGTTTTAGGGTCTTTTGGGGTTTTTAAAGGATTTTAGGATTTTTTTTTAGGATTTATGAGGGGTTTTTTTAAGGGTTTTGGGTTTTTTTTTGATATTTTACAGTTCTTAAGAGTTTTTCTTTAGAATTTTATGGTTTTCATTTTAGGATTTTAGGGTTTCTTTAAGTTTTCTTTAAGAATTTTAGGTTTTTTTTAAGATTTTAGGGTTTTCTCAGTGTTTTGGGCGATTTTTTAATGCTAAAGTGTCCTTTTTTTGGTTTTGTAATCTTTAGCATCTTTTTAGGGTTCTTGAGGTTTTGTAGAATTTTTAGGGCTGTTTTTTAGGGTTTTAGAAATTTTGTAGGGTCTTTTTAGAGTTCTTGGTTTTTTTAGAATATTAGTTTTTTTAAGTGTTTTTTTTAAAGTGTTTTAGGGTTTTTTTTTAAGGATTTTAGGGTGTTTTAGTGATTTAGGGTTCGTTTATTTTTTTTTAAGATTGTATGGTTTTTTTTTTTAGCATCATCGGGCTTTTTTTACGGTTTTAGGGATATTTAGTGTCTTTTTAGGGTTCTAGAGATTATTTTTATTATGTTAGGATGTTTTAGGGTTTTAAAAAATAATTTAGAGTTCTTGAGTTTTTTTTAGAATTTTGGGTTTTTTTTTAAGTTTTTATTAGTGATTTTAAGGTTTTTTTAAAAGGGTTTTTTCTTTTAAAATTTATTTTAGGGTTTTCTCAGTGTTTAGGACGATAATTTAAGGCCATAGGGTTTTTGTTTGGTTGTTTTATGGTTTTATGGGTTTTAGGGTCTTTTTAGGCATCTTTAGTTTTGTAGAATTTTAAGAGCATTTTTGAGGGTTTTAGAATTTTTTTAGGGTCTTTTTGGTGTTCTTGCTTTTATTGAATTTTAGGTTTTTTTAAGTGGTTATTAAGTATTTTAGGGTTTTTTTTGTTGTTTTTTTTGTTTTTATCTTTTTAGGGCTCTTTAGTGTTTGCTTAAGGATTCGATGGTTTTTTAGGGTTTTCTTTTTTAAGGTTTTAGGTTTATTTTAGGGACTTTTAAGTAATTTAGAGATTTTAGGGTTGGGGGGGTTAACAGCCTGAGGGTTTTTATGTAGGGGACAGGAAGTGATGTCTTTGAGTGGGCGGGTTCTTCAGCTGCTGAAGGCAGAGAGTGACATCAGGAAGTGACACCATCGGGGACAGGAAGTGACCTCACCATGACCCCTTTGTAGGCGGGTCTGGGGCGCTGTCCCGCCAGTTCTGCCTTTACCCGGACAGCGAGGCCACACTGTTCCTGACTCCGCCTGTGCCCACTTCCTGTCACCCACACTCTCCCCCCCCCCCCGCGGAAGGGGATGGGGGCGCTTCCTGTCAGGCAGGTGTGGGGCTGGCTGGACACGCCTCCCGGGGGCGGGTCTTGGCGGTTGCCTTGGCCATTATATATGCAAATCCATGCAACCTCTGCCAATGTATGCAAATCTTAGATAATTGATGCAAACGCCCACAGATTTTTCTAAACAGAAAATGCTAATTTATGCAAATGAGCTCAGTTCCACACCCAGACCTGTCCTGCATGTTAATTCAAGCAAATGTGTGCTAATCTTATGCAAACGTAAGGTAATTTTTGCAAATTATGCAGGTGGGCAGCTTGCCAGTTCTCATAACTCTCATGCAAATTCATCGCCATGCATATGCTAATGTATGCAAATGAGACAGTGTCAGCACCTGGCCACAGTGTATGCTAATTTCATGCAAATCTGCCCTGGTGAACATGGTAATTTATGCAAACTCTTAACACAAAACATCCAGGAAAACTAGGACACTGTGCAAAGACTAAATCTAAGAATAATATATAGAGGAGAATGAAGTATCCCAGCTCAAAGAACATGAACATATTTTCGAAAAAATCATAGAAGAAAACTTCCTCAACCTAAAGAAAGAGATGGCCATCAAGGTACAGGATGTGTACAGAACACCAAATAAATGGGACTGGAAAAGTAAGTCCTTTCATCACATATTAATCAAAACATTAAATGCACAAAACAAAGAAAGAATATTAAAACCTGCAAGGGAAAAGGACCAAGTAACATAAAAAGAAGGACCAATCAGAATTACATCAACAGAGACACTAAAAGCCAGGAGAGCCTGGTCATAGGTCATGTAGACTCTAAGAGAACACACATGCCAGCCTAGACTACTGTAAGCTGCAAAATTCTCATTTAGCATAGATGGAGAAACCAAAATATTCCAGGACAAAGCCAAATTCAAGTAGTATCTATCTACTAATCCAGCCCTTCAGAGGATACTAAAAGGAAAACTCCAACACAAGGAGGGTACCTAAATCAAAGACAAGACAAGATATTATCATGTCACCACTAAGCCAAGAACTGGATGGTGAGTGTCAACAACCCAAAAGAAACACACTGAGCAAGGAGTCTTATAGAAGCAGGGACTCAACTTTATGGTATCAGTCTCTTGCTTACATAAGTTCATAACATAGTCAGGGAGATGTTTCATGGGGTAAGATGACATAGGATGTGGGGAGGTATGATGGAGGGTATGGAGTGACTGAAAGGGCCAATGGCAAAGCTCTACATCAGCAACAGCAATGCAGAGGCATGGACAAGCAGGTCTTGATGAGTCACCTGATACAGAAGTGACTGAGACAGGTCTCAAAACTCCAGCCAGGCTTAGGATCTCCCACAAGGCTACAGAAAATTGAGCCAGGCTGGAGTTTGTCCTCACGGCCCAAACAAGGACCAACATCGGGACCAACAAACAGGGACTACCAATCATCTATATTAAAGTCTTTCAATATTAGTGGACTCAACTCACCTATTAAAAGATATAATTTAACATACTGGATACACAAACAGGAGCTAACATTTTGATGCATACAAGAAACACACCTAAGTAAGAGTGACAGACCCTAATTCAGAGTAAAAGGCTGGAAAAAGGTCTTCCAAGCAAATGGTTCCAAGAAACAAGCTGGAGATGTCATCCATATATCCAATAAAATAGACTTTCAACAAAAAGTTATCAAGAGAAATGAGGAAAGACACTTCATAATCATCAAAGGAAAAATCCACCAAGAGAAATTCTCAACTCTGAACATCTATGCCTGAATGCAAGTGCAGCTACAGTCATGAAAGAAACTTTACTAAAGCTCAAAACACACAGTGGAGCCCACACAATAATAATGGGATGTTACCTCCTTACAGCCTAGCAAGGCTGGCTGAGACCATTCGCCAATGAGGCAGAGCCACTTGCTATGCTGCTTCTCATCCCTCTCCTTTGATATGCCACTACTTGCCACCTGCCTGAGGCTGAATCAGCTCGCCAAGATATTCCAGAGTTAGCACCGAACTGTGATCTTCGAGAGTTCCTACTAAAAGGCTGATCTGACAACTTCAAGGGAACTTTGTGTGACTGGGAATGGGCCTCCCCTCTTCTTCATAAAGCATGTTTGCCTACATTAAAGTTGAGTCTTGATCAGAATTCAGTCTTGACTCCATTTCTCTCTTTACCCGCCTAGATTCCCTCTTTTCTTCCAGTTCCAAGATGCATCCCAGGCTTGAACCCAGACATGAGAGCTGCAGGCCAGACCAACAATTTGGTGTCCCACGCAGGATCTGGGAAATGGCAGAAGACACGGGAAGGAACACTGCTGGTTTGGAGCTCCATGGAAGAAGAAAATAATTAAAGAAAATTCGTACCAGAACATGAGAAGAAACAGGCATAAGGTGGCCAGGTGTGGTACAGTCTAAGGTGGAATGGTGCTAAACCTGTGTGCTGAATTCACTTAGGTTCAGCAGTGAGATTATCAGAATCTAGGAACATAACAGGCAGTTAGCCGCAGCTTCCAGAAGCTGCTTCTTAGGTGAGAGAGAAAAAAGGGTTTAGATTTTATAATTAGGCAGATTGGCCGCAGTCAGAAACTGCATCAGGTGGGAGGAAAATGTCCCAGAAACAGAGAGAAATTTTAGGGGTGCCCTGCCTTGTTCTCTCTGGGACCTACAGCAGAAGTTCTCTGCCTTCTTTGAATTTTTTTCTAAGGTCTTGACTAATGTCTGGTGCACCAGTCTGTCCACATGTTCGATTCATGTATGTTCATGTCTAGTCTGAATGAATGAATGTTCTGTGTTTTCATGTTGGAAGATAAAAGATGACTAAAACTTTCTCAGCTGGTATAGCAAAGCCTAGAGTGGCCACAGGCTTTAGCCAAGATCAGGCACACATCAGGAGGGCCCCTGCTGTAAAAACTGTTCTTTAAAAGAAAAAAGAGAGTCTTCAACCTTGTGGTATTGGGGCGAAAATGCTGATAGATGTTTTTTTCCCTAAGAAAATTCTCTGCATTCGTAATTATTGTGTTTATCTGATTACAAAGTGTCTTTTATTTTATAATTATAGCTAGAAAAAATTAATATTCTCTGATTGGTCTAAGTGTAACTGCTTCAATTTTTTTTCTGATGATGTGCTCTGCATGTCTTCACAATCAGCTCATAAGTTATTGTTATGATTAAATAATTGTTACATTGATAACAGAGGGTTAGCCTTAAATTGGCAACTCTAGATTTTTTCAAACACGTGACATAAGCAGGTCAAAAAATTGGGCCTCCTAAGAAACTTCTGAGATAATATTTAATGTGATTCTTATCCAAGAAAGTAGAAGTAAGATAAGATTTAAAGCAATGACTCTTTAATGATGCATTAAAGATTGCACTGTCATGTATTCATAGGTATAAACTGGCAGCCAAACTTCGTAATATGATAGTAATGCTTCTAATATTGATTCTAAAGATGATAAATTGTTTTGAAATTGGGTTTTGCTTTCCCAAAGTTATAGTTATAATCTAATGTTGCAAAGGAAACTTAGTAATTCTAAAATCTAAGGAGGAACTAATCTCAGAGCAGCTTCTGCATGGTTTGTGTGACTTTCTTTTGTCTTGCAAAGGGTGCCTGGGGAAGCTCTGGAAGCTTTCCTCCTGGGGAAATCTTCTATGGGAAATCTTCTTTTAGCTAAAAGAGCACCTTTGCAGATCTAGCTAGATGTTGTTTTAATAAAGTTCAAATTCATAGTTTATAAAGGGTCAACCAGACTGTAGAATTTATAAAGGCATTACAGTCTGGCTTGCTTACTTTTTATATAGTTATTATAGATCCAAAAGTTTTTTTTTTTCTTTGCATCTTAATGATTGTAAAGGTTTTGCTTCTAGTGAGTTTGTAATTACTGGAATATTTTGCCTCTAGGTATGGCTAAATATAGGTCTACATTATGTGAGGAATTTTTATCATTTCTCCTTCTATACAAGAAGTCAAGAGTTTGAATCTTTCAGTGTATATTGTTTTCTAAGTAGAAAATATTTTATTAGCTAATGCCTCTCAAGGGAATTTTGCTTAAAACCTTAGGTGTCATTAAGCTAACCCTAGGCAGAGCAGCTTTATCCTTACTGTAAACATTTATCTGGTTCCTGTTAATACATTTGAAGTCATTCCTTTGTCTCGAGTCAGGTAACTTCTAAATATTTTGCTTGCTGTGATTTCCTACCCTCTTTAATTTCTGTATTCTCTGGCTCAGGGCCAGTGACTGCTGGTGGCTATGGGGCGAGACCATTGGGCGCACAGATTTCCCTGGGCATGGTGGTACGAGAAGCTGCCAAAAAGCGGGAGGCCTTGTAGCCAACTCAGGGGGGAGGGCCTTGCCTGCCATTGGCCCATGAGCCTCTGCTGGGGTAGCCATATTTTTCCCACTAAGGCCCGGGGTACTCTGCCACCCTCCCTTGGGTTTCCTAGCCTGAAAGGAAGGCCAAGGTGGCTGCACCAGTGACAGAAGTGGCTGCTACAGCAAGGCCGACTCTGCTGCCAGTGCCAGGATGAAGGAGCTGCCACTTGACATCGCTGCAGCAGGCATAGCGGGCACGCACCACCTCTGTTTCGGAGATGTGGGGCTCAACAGTAGGTTAAAATCCAGAGTCCTTTTCAGAGTGACTCCACATTCCAGGGTGGCAGGCGGCCAGGTATGAGGAGGACTTAGGGCAAACTGCCCCCCCCCCCCCGAGGTACCCTGTGGGTGTCATGCCCGAGACCATGGAGCCACAACAAGGCAGGTGGGCGGGGCCGAGGTAGTACTCACCTCAAAGCACAGTTTCAAAAATCTATTAAAACTACTGTGCTGCTAATAATAAATAATTGTAAAATATATTCGTGTATTTTGGCAAACCTATAACAAAAATTGTGCCTTAGGAAACTGACAAAATGTCTGTTCCTTGTTCTAAACAGCATTTAATTTGGTTATTACAGAATATTAATAATTAATCTATTATATACCATCATTTTAAATAAAATTGACAATCAATATCCCAAAGGTAAGTTAAAAAATTGTTTTTATGCATGCTTTTGTATCTTCTATAAATTCATTCATACATGCATGCATCCCAATTATTGTGTTTAAAAACAACCCCTCTATGGGAAATAGTACATGTGAATTAGATCACGCGCGTATTCTTTTGAGCTTCCCCCTGCTTCAGCGCAGATAATTTAGTTGTGTGCTGTGGATGATGTTTTAAAATGCTGAACAATCAAACCTTAATTTGGAGTCAATATTATATCTCAGAACTCACAATTGCTTAAGTTTGTTTGACCCTCAGATGCTATTAATTCTCAAATTTGCAATTGCTTATGCATATACAACTTATAAGAAAAAATGCAATCCTTTTAAGAAGGCTGTTTTTAGACATTTAATAAACTGTTCTGGATTGCCTAGACATCTTAAAACAATGGCATGCTAGATTTCCATCTCAGGCAATCTATAGGCCCTACATATAAGATAGGTTAGATATATAATCTTGTTCTTTATATATTCAAAACAGTTGTGATTTAAGATAATATTTTAATATTCATGGAAATTGTGCAAGTCAATTTCTTTGCCATTAGCGTCCTCAGTTACTACTTGTTTCCACATAATAGTGTTAATTCTTGATGACTTATACTTAATAAATTGCTGCAAATAAATACTCTCATTTCTAAGTTAATGAATAAATAAATTATGCACATGTGACTATTAATAACTTTTCAAGTTTTCTAGTTACAACTGCTCTTTAAGAGAAACAATTGAAAGTGCTTTTATTCACTGCCCATGTTACATGAATAGTGACTATAACAGTCAAGTATTTGAGAGATTTTTGTCAACAAATTATTAATTCTCAAGGACAAGGTATTGCAGAACTTTAAAACTTTAACTTTTTAAAAGACAAAGAAGGGAAATTATCCCCGTGCATATTATTTAGTGCATTCCCATGCACATTATTTAAATCATACTTTTATTTTAGAATTTTGAAATTTGGATGTCAAAGAACTTAATAAATGCCTTATAGTATCTTAAAAGGATCTACTTATAGGCATATGGCTTGATTCTGAACAGCTACCTTATTAGGGAAAGGAAAAACATATGATCTCTCCACAGAATGCTGCAGAAGCATGATGGCTAATTTGTGTAACAAGCTGGCAGGTGAGTTGGCTCAGTGCCCTGACTAAAGTGACAAGGAAGCTAAATTGGGTACATGTTTTCGACCCATCCTTGTTTACTATTACCCGCCCTCGACCGGTCATGAAAGATGCAACAAACCGGAATCTTCTGTGGCAAAAGCTTTATTGCTTACATCTTCAGGAGCAAGAGAGAGAATGGCAAAACCCCGTCCCTTTTAAAGAGAATTATCTTCTGCCTAGGACGTGTCGCTCCCTGATTGGCTGCAGCCCATTGGCCGAGTTGTCGTCACGGGGAAGGCAGAGCACAGGGAGTGGAGAACTACCCTTGGCACATGTGAAGATTATTTGTTTACCATTTAGAACACAGGATGTCAGCGCCATCTTGTAATGGCGAATGTGAGTGTGGCTCCCCACATCTCCCCCTTTCCTTTTAATTTAAGAGCAATAGGCCACCCATTTTAATGAGAGTGGAGATAGAGGTCAAATCCCCAGTGTGCAGGTAAATGAGCCGTACACATAACCTCCTCCCAGGCTCATCACCCAGAGGGGTCCTGGTCTGGTCCCATGTCGTTTTTCCTGGGGAGAAGGACACTTGGACACTCAACCTTCTTGAAAGATGACATGTCTCCCTAGAATAGGCTCATACATGCCGCAGAGCCCTTCTATTGCAGTGCTTAGCCGTGCAACTCTCTCGGGCTGCTGAAGTGCTCTCACTCTATCCTGTGCAATGAGACTAGCCTCGTGGGTTGCAAGAGCTGAATGGCCAGCGACCTATTGCTTATGCATAGATAACCATATATCAGGGGAAGCACCATGTTCTAGTGCTGCAAGTGCCTGGGCAATAATCATCTTGTCTCTCCTAGTTTGGGCCTTAAGCTTAGAGACCAACCAGAGAAGCAACACTAATCCACAGCAAAGTGTATCTCCAAATAATCCCACCCCCACCCATTCTTTAAAGAAGGAAAATGCTGAGGAGATCCAATTGGGTAATCCTTTGGTCAGGGACAGGTCCAAGCGCGTGGAGTTGACCTGAATGATGGCAAGTCTCAATTCCTGAAGGGTCTGTTCAAATTCAGCTGTCCAATTCTGTAGCATATACTGAGAAAGACTTTTTGAAAAATTAGCTGCCCTAGTAAATTTATCATACTGAATGGAAGTAACGGACAATCCTGGAAACTTTTGTTCACATCCCAGCTGAGCTATTTGCCATAATACATCTAGTTGTTCCTGGACAAGATCTATGCGTTGATTAACCAGCATGAGACCTCCCTGTATCTTGACATTAGCTGAGGCCTGTTTATCCATGGTTGTGGTCACCGAGGCTGACAATGTGTTAATGGCATCAGTCGTCTGGACAGACAGAGCCAAGGCTGTCTGAACAAGGCCAAACCCAGTTCCTTGTTAGTGGTAAAAAAGCGGGGGAATACTTGAGCATTATACATCACCGGCATTGGGAGTGGAAATGTCGACATTATCCCCCAACGCTGCTCTCTCTTTGTTATTGTTGCCCTGGACATCACCAAGACGAGGGACATCAGTATTCCCTTGGTCAGTCTGGATTTTTCGGATGAGTCTTTCTGATATCCAAAATGGGTTGTCTTCATTCTGTGGAAAAACACAAACAGCTCCCCTGGATCTTATCAAAATAGGATCCGGTCCTTTCCATTTGTTACATAAAACATCTTTCCATTTAACCATCTCATTGGGCCTATCTGGCTCTGAACAATGACATTCAGCCGCAGTATGGCCATGAGCATCAAGATTTAAAAAATTGAGTGTAAAGAGTGCCATAGACACAGACACTCTTGGTACTCGGGGTAGAGCCTCGACTCCCCCTTTCTGTTTTAATAGATAGGATTTGAGGGTGCGATGCGCATGCTCAACAATACGCTGTCCTTGAGGGTTGTATGGAAGTCCAGTCAGGTGGGTCATGTCCATCTGACGGCAGAACTGCTGGAATTTTTGAGATGTATACGCTGGTCCACTATCAGTCTTAAGGAGTTTGGGTTTCCCCCAAGCACTCCATGCCCCAAGGCAATGTTGAATCACATGTGAGGCTTTTTCTCCGGTTAAAGGAGAAGCAAACATGATGCCAGAGCATGTGTCAATAGAGACATGTAAATATTGATTTCTCCCAAAGGAGGAAATATGTGTGACATCCATTTGCCAGACCTGTAATGGCCTGATGCCACGGGGGTTTACCCCTACATGAGGAGTAGATAAAATTTGACAACAATCTAAAGGCATTATTAAGTAATCAGAATCATTTCCAGTAGAACCAATCCCTCTGGCAGCTCGAGGAATATCAGAGGAAGGAAAACAGCCATGTAGGCTTGGAAAAATTATTAGTTGAGCTATTCTGTTCCCTTGTGATATAGAAAAGACAACTTGAGGACAAGAACAGAGAACCTGCAGTTCCCCTTTATAATCCTGATCTACAACTTCAGGGTGGACAATAAGACCTTGTAGGCTGCAAGAGCCTGCCTTTGTCTCCCAAGTCCTGGGATTAACGGCGTGTGCCACCACTGCTCGGCTCCTTCAAAGACCGGAACTGCCTGTTGCATTTTCCTTTGTTCCTCTCTGGGAATGAACAAGTCTGCTCATTGTCTCTCTTTCCATTGCCTCTCTGCGCAGGGCTGACGCATTACGCAGGGCGAGGGCTCCGCATAGGGCAGAGGTGCACTATGACCTTGAAGCTGACTGCCTGGAGGCCGAGCAGCATGCTGGCCTTCGCCAGCCGCTTTTGGCTTTTTCCTTAACTGACTAGCTATCATTTTATCTGGCTGGTACTTTTTTCTCTCATAACGAGTTGCTTCCTCCTCCAAGTCTGTTTCTTCAGAGAATTCTTCATCTGATTCAGAGCTACTAAGAGCTGGCTCCTTGAGCTCATCTAGTGATGGGTATAGGCTCCTTCTCCTAGAAACCTCTGCTGATTGATCTTTTTTCTTTTCCTTTTCCTTCTCCTTCCTTCCAATCTTTCCCCAGGTATTCTTCCCTGACATAAACGTTTCCTCGGGTTCAAGACCCGTGGAAAGGCCTATATACTTATTTTGTGCACCATGTTTCCTCTTTGCTTCTACTCTCTCTCCCCGCTTTACTTCTGATAGACTGCCTTGAGTTTCGTCCAGAATTATCCACCTTGCCTTAACCACTTGATAACATGGGAAAAGGAACAAAAAGGCTCCTAACACTGGAGAAAATTCAAGGCCAAACATACCTTGTAAAGCTGTTCCCCGCTTTACTTCTGATAGATTGTCTTGAATTTCGTTAGAAAGTTCAAGGCCAGACATACCTTGTAAAGCTGTTCCCCACTTTACTTCTGATAGACTGTCTTGAATTTCGTTAGAAAGTTCAAGGCCAAACCTACCTTGTAAAGCTGTAACGTGACCGTGACCCACAGTTCTGGTTCTAGAATGAGGGATCTTCCTTGCGCGGGTGATGGTAATTCCCGGGTGTCAGCACCACTTATTTTGAGCTTTTGTGTCCACCGGCAAGAACACGCTCAGGACAACTGGAATCTTCTGCGGCAAAAGCTTTATTGCTTACAACTTCAGGAGCAAGAGAGAGAATGGCAAAACCCCGTCCCTTTTAAGGAGAATTATCCTCTGCCTAGGACGTGTCACTCCCTGATTGGCTGCAGCCCATTGGCCGAGTTGTCGTCACAGGAAAGGCAGAGCACATAGAGTGGAGAACTACCCTTGGCACATGCGCAGATTATTTGTTTACCATTTAGAACACAAGGTGTCAGCGCCATCTTGTAATGGCGATTGTGAGTTCGGCTCCCCACAGTTTACCATTTTTTTCAGTTTGGACTAGTGAAGCTGCCTTGCTTCAAGCTTTTTAACTTTATGGCAAAAAGAATATCAGAGACTACATATTCTGACATAGAAAGATCAGTCTTATAATATAGTCATAATGATTTTTCTCTTTTCTCCATTGTGACCAGTTATTCTAACGCAATCTTAGACTGGTCTAGTAATAATTCCAATATTAGAGATTCATATTGAAGATAGCTAAAATTCTTAATTATCTAGAAAAGTTAATTTGGAGCTCAGACTCCAATTCCAGAGAATCTCTGGCCTTTCTGCTTATTCTCAAAGCCAGCTCCCCCACACTGGGAGCTCAAAGCCCGAGCTTGGTTGTTGCTAATTTGCAACTGAATGGAGTACCTGGAGTTCTTCAAAGAAATTTTATACTTTTACCTTTCATTGTCACACTTTTGTTTTACAATCAGGTCAGTTAATGCAGTTAAGACTCTCTGCAACAGATGTAAAACCTGGCCTCCAACAACGCAGGTGGCAGTTATTATTATTGTTCATCAAGAAGAATTCTAAATATATATTGTGGCTTTGGTCTGATTTGGGAATATGGTGTGCGATGAGGGCCTGACAGTCAGGGAAGGGCAACCAGATCACAGAGTCATACCAGTCTAAGACAGGGGTACATGCCAAAAGGCCGTGGTTGTTGATAAAACATCACAGTGCCATGTTTGTGTAAATTATTACACATCCTAGCTGCATGTAGTCCACTATGATGAAATTGGATGGTTCGGGAGGATCTGAGATCCCAAGACAGGCAGAGCTGCCAGCCACCATAATTCCAAGGCAGGACTTTAAAGCATAAATACATTTTATGCCTCAGTCCAGTTTTATTTAATATTATTTAAAGGGGGGGATATTACCTCCTTCCAGCCTAGCAAGGCTGGCTGAGACCATCTGCCCCTGAGGCAGAGCCACCTGCTGTGTGGCTTCTCATCCCTCTCCTTTGATATGCCACTACCTGCCACCTGCCTGAGGCTGAATCAGTTCTCCAAGATCTTCCAGAGTTAACAAGGAACTGTGATTTTCCTGGGATCCTACTAAAAGGCTGATCTGACAACTTCAAAGGAACTTTGTGTGACTGGGAATGGGCCTCCCCTCTTCTTTATAAATCATGTTTGCCTACATTAAAGTTGAGTCTTGATCAGAATTCAGTCTTGACTCCATTTCATTCTTTACCCGCCTAGATTCCCTCTTTTCTTTCAGTTTCAAAATGCATCCCAGGCTCAAACCCAGACATGAGAGCCACAAGCCCGCCCCAACAGTGGGAGACTTCAACACCCCACTGTCACTAATGGACAGGTCATTGAATCAGAATCTAAACAAAGACACAGTCAAACTAAAAGAGGTTATGAAAGAAATGGATTTAACAGATGTCTACAGAACATTTCACCCTACAACAAAAGAATGCACTTCTCTGCACCTCATGGTACCTTCTGCAAAATTGATCATACTCTAGGGCTAAAAACAAGCCTCAACAAATTCCAAAAGTTGATAATAATCCTATGCATCCTATCAGATCATCATGGACTAAGGCTGCTCTTCAATAACAACAATAGAGAAAGTCCACACATACATGGAAATTGAACAATTCTCTACTCTATTAAAACTTGGTCAGGGAAGAAATAAAGAAAGAATTTAAAGATCTGGAATTCAGTGAAGATGATAACACAACATAGCTTATGGTACACAATGAAATCAGTGCTAAGAGGAAACTTCATGGCACTAAGTGCCCTCCTAAAGAAATTGGAGAGATCCTACACTAGAAACAACCTCACACATGAGAACTCTAGAGGGTTAGAAGGCAGAAGATAGTCATAATCTTGGCCAAAACCAACAAAATAGAAACAAAGAAAACAATACAAAGAATCAGCAATACCAAAAGCTGGTTCTTTGAGTGAATCAACGAGATAGAAAAAAACCCCTACCAAAACTAAATAAAGGGACTAAAGGCAGTATCTGAATTAACAAAATCAGAAATGAAAAAGGAGACATAAGAACAGAAATAGAGGAAATTCGAAAAAAAAATCATCAGATCCTACTACAAAAGCCTGTACTCAACAAAACTAGAAAACTTAGATGAAATAGATAGATTTCTAGACAGATGTCATATGCCTAAGTTAAAGCAAGAGCAGGTAAACTTTCTAAATAGGCCCATATCCCCTAAGAAATCATTAAAAACCTCTCAACAAGAAAAGGCACAGGGCCAGAAGGCTTTATTGTAGAACTCTACTAGAACTTCAAAGAAGACCTAATAACAATATTCCTCAATCTATTCCATAAAATAGAAACAGAAGGAATACTACATAATTTATTCTATGAAGACACAATTTCTCTGATACCTAAACCACAAAAGGATTCAACAAAAACGAAAACTTAAGACCAGTTTTGATTATAAATATTGATGGAAAAATACTCAAAAAAATTTTTTAAACAGAATACAAGCACATGTCAAAACCACCTTTCAACATCAAGTAGAGTTCATTTTAGAGATGCCAGGTTGGTTCAATATACAAAATTTCATTAATGTAATCTACTATATAAACAAATTCAAAGAAATAAATCACATGATCATCTCTTTAGATACTGAAAAGGATTTGACAAATACAATTACCCTTCACGTTAAACATATTGGAGAGATCAAGAATTCAAGTTACAAATCTAAATATAACAAAAGCACTTTAATACAAACCAACAGCCAATATCAATATACACGTGGAGATAATTGAAGCAAACCTACTAAAATTGGGGAAAGGCAAGGACTTCCCATCTCCCCATATTTATTCAATATAGTATTTGAAGTTCAAACGAGGACATTAAGACACACACACACACACACACACACACACACACACACACATACACACAAAGATCAAGGGGATGAAAATTGCAAAGAAGAAGGAAATGTATCACTATTGGCAGATGATATGATAGTATACATAAGTGACCTCAAAAATTCTTCCAGAGAATTTCTATAGCTAATAAGCAACTTCAGTAAAGTGGCTGGATATAAAAGTAAGTCAAATAAATCAGTAGCCTTCCTGTATACAAATGATAAACAAGCTGAAAAAGATATAAGGGCAACAACTCCCTTTACAATAGCCTCAAATAATATAAAATATCTTGGGCAAAATTCTAACCAAACAATTGAAAGTCCTGCATGACAATAACTTTAAGTCTCTGAAGAAAGAAAACGAAGAAGGTCTTAGAAAATTGAGAGATCTCTCATGCTCATGGACTGGCAGAATTAACATAGTAAAAATGGCCACACTACCAAAGGCGATCTACAGATTCAATGCAATCCCCATCAAAATCACAACAGAATTATCCAAAGACATACAGAGAGCATTTGTTAAATTAACCTGGAAAGAGAAAAAAACCCAGGATAGGAAAAAAAAAAAAAAAAAAAATCCTAATGATAAAAGAATGGCCTGGGAAATCACCATCCTTTTTCAAGGGCCATATAATGTGACAAGCTAATAACTAGAAAGTGATCATCCTGAAATGGCCTGTTTCAGATTATTATTATAATCTGCAACAGGTACACCCTTATTAAGCAAGGCTGTATAGGACTCATTTTCAGAAACAATCCTGCTATTAATATGCTTTTCCTGTTATTATTAAAGGTATATAACAATTACTAAGTATAGCACACCACTTTAGAACAGATCTCCAGAGATCCACGATGATGTAATGTCCTGTAGTAATGTTTCATAAACACATTGATGACTTAAGTCTTAAGAAAGATTCTATAACTTTTTTTTTTTATCCCTGCCTCCTCCAACTTGCGCAGAGGCGGAAGCTCGGGTAAGTTCAAGATTCGGCATCACCCGTGATTCACCGCCATGGCCGAGGAAGGCACAGCAGCTGGAGGTGTGATGGACGTCAAGACTGCTCTACAAGAGGTGCTGAAGACCGCCCTCATCCACGATGGCCTAGCATGTGGCATACGCGAAGCTGCCAAAGCCTTAGACAAGCGTCAAGCCCATCTGTGTGTGCTCGCATCCAACTGTGATGTATGCGAGCTTGTATGTCAAGCTGGTGGAGGCACTTTGTGCTGAGCATCAAATCAACCTGATAAAGGTTGATACAACAAGAAATTAGGGGAATGGGTAGGCCTCTGTAAAATCGATCGTGAGGGCAAACCACGGAAGGTGGTTGGTTGCAGTTGTGTAGTGGTTAAGGACTATGGCAAAGAATCTCAGGCCAAGGATGTCATCGAGGAATACTTCAAGTGCAAGAAATAAATAAATTTTGGCTCATTAAAAAAAAAAAGAAAGAAAGAAAGATTCTATAAGAATTCCTAAAATTATATCTGTGATTATTAAGCGCTTTTATAGTTGGACTGCTAGTAGGTCCTTTTCTTTCTTTTTTATTAGATATTTTCTTCATTTTAATTTCAAATGCTATCCCTAATGTCCCCTATACCCTCCTCCCTCCATGGTCCATAAAATACCCACTCCTGTTTCCTGTCCCTGGCATTCCCTTGTACTGAGGCATATGATCTTCACAAGACTAAGGTCCTCTTCTCCCATTAATGGCCTAAAAGGTCATCCTCTGCTACATATTCAACTAGAGACACAAGTTTTGGGGAGTACTGAGTATTTCATATTCTTGTTCCTCCTGTAGGGTTGCAGACCCCTTTACATTCTTGGGTACATTCTATAGCTCCATCATTGGGGGCCTTGTGTTCCATCCTATAGATGACTGTGATCATCCACTTCTGAATTTGACAGGAACTGACATAGCCTCATAAGAGACAGCTATAGCAGGGTCCTGTCAGCAAACTCTTGCTGGAAGATATAATAATGTCAGTGTTTGGTGGTTGCTTATTGAATGGACGCCCTGGTATGGCAGTCTTTGGATGGTCCTTCCTTCTCTTTCAGCTCCAAACTTTGTCTCTGTAACTCCTTCCATGGGTATTTTGATCCCCATTCGAAGAAAGAACGAATTATCCACACTTTGATCTTCCTTCTTCTTGAGTTTCAAGTGTTTTGCAAATTGTATCTTGGGTATTAAAGTTTCTGGGCTAATATCCACTTATCAGTGAGAGCATATCATGTGAGTTCTTTTGTGATTGGGTTATCTCACCCAGGATGGTATCCTTCAGATACCATCCATTTGCCTAACAATTTCATTAATTCATTGTTTTTAATAGCTGAGTAGTATTCCATTGTGTAAATGCATCACATATTCTGTATCCATTCCTCTGTTGAGGGACATCAGGGTTCTTTCCAGCTTCTAGCTATTATAAATAAGGCTGTTATGAACACAGTGAAGCATGTGTCCTTATTACAAATTGGAACATCTACTGAGTATATGCCCAGGAGAGGTATTGTTGGATCTTCCTGTCCATGTCCAATTTTCTGAGGAACCGCCAGACTGATTTCCAGAGTGGTTGTACAAGCTTGCAATCCCACCAACAATGGAGGAGTGTTCCTCTTTCTTCACATCCTCGCCAGCATCTGCTGTCACCTGAATTTTTGACCTTAGCCATTCTGACTGTTCTGAGGTAGAATCTCAGGGTTGTTTTGATTTGCATTTCCCTGATGATTAAGGATGTTGAACATTTTTTCAGGTGCTTCTCAGCAATTCAGTATTCCTCAGTTGAGAATTCTTTATTTAGCTCTGTACCCCATTTTTTACTAGGGTTATATGATTTTCTGGAGTCCAGTTTCTTGAGTTCTTTGTATATATTGGATATTTGTCCCCCATCTGATTTAGGATTGGTAAAAATCATTTCCCAATCTGTTGGTGGCCTTTCTGTCTTATTGACTAGTGTCTTTTGCCTTACAGAAGCTTTGCAATTTTATGAGGTCCCATTTGTTGATTCTCGATATTACAACACAAACTATTGATATTCTGTTCAGGATTTTTTTATCCTAGTGCCCATATCTTCAAGGCTTTTCCCCACTGTCTCCTTTATAAGTTTCAGTGTCTTTGGTTTTATGTGGAATTCATCGAACCACTTAGAACTGAGATTTGTACAAGGAAATAAGAATGGATCAATTCACATTCTTCTGTATGATAACTGCCAGTTGTGTCAGCACCATTTGTTGAAAATGCTGTCTTTTTTCCCGTGGATGGTTTTAGTTCCTTTGTCAAAGATCAAGTGACCATAGGTGTGTGGGTTCCTTTCTGGATCTTTAATTCTATTCCATTGATCTACCTGTCTGTCACTGTACCAGTACCATGCAGTTTTTATCACAATTGCTCTGTAGTACAGCTTGAGGTTAGGCATGGTGATTCCACCATATGATCTTTTATTGTTGAGAATAGTTTTTGCTATCCTAGGTTTTTTGTTATTCCAGATTATCCCAAGCATTTGTCCCCGCCGGCAAGAACACACTCAGGACAACCAGAATCTTCTGCGGCAAAGCTTTTATTGCTTACTTATCAGGAGGGAAGACCACGAAACGGGAAAATGGCGCTGCTTATATAGCCCGCAGCCTGACGTTTCAGCACCTGATGTGGCCTGACAGCTCCTGATTCGTTGTTCACCCATCACCCCATTACTACGCCACGAGATGGGCAGTGACTAGGCGTGAGTTCACTCTTGCACTTGAGCATAAGGCTGTTTACTTGTTAGGTGCAGTGGAAGCCAGCACCATCTTATAATGGAGATTGCTCATGGTATGCACACGATTGCTCGCGGCACAGCTCTCCACATCTCCCCCTTTTTATTTTATTAAAATTTGAGGCTGGTCTAGGCCTCTGCAGTCATGTCCATCTGCTGTGGCTCCTGTCTTAGGTCATTCCTCAAATGTCACAGCCTTTCCTGTCATAGGGTAGCCATATCGCCACTGGGTCCCGTGTCTTAGGTTGGTCTGTGCATGAGGAAAGTTGCCCATCTCTGGATACCGCAGTACTGTGTGACAGTAACTGCTAAATGACCTAGGGCGAACTCTATAAAAGAGGCCCGCCACCAATGTCAACTAATTTTTGAGCATAGATAGCCAGATTTCAGGGGAGGCCCCTTGCTCGATGGCTGCAAGTGCTTGAGCAATCACAACCTTGTCATTTGTTTGTTGGGTTCTGAGCTTGCAAACTAAACAGAGCATAAAAACAAGTCCACAGAAGGTGGCAACACCAAATAAACCTACCCCCACCCATTCCTTAAAATAAGAAAAAGCAGATGAAATCCAGGAGGAGAGACCCTCTGTCAATGACAGGTCCACTCCTTTCGACTTGATCCTGAGAACAGCTGCTCTCAGGGTCTCAAGGGTCTCATCGAATCTTTCCTGGAAGATACAAAGAAATCTGCCTAGACAGATTAGCAAACATGTAAATATTGATTTTTCCCAAAGGAGGAAAAATGCGTGACATCCATTTGCCAGCTCAAAGAACGGGAGCTAATAGTGGAGCAGGACTGATAGCCTAGCCCTTGTAAAGTGTGTGATGACTGAGTTATGGGCCAGGTTTTTGGCCACCAGTGAGAAGAAATAATACTTTTGTCTGCTCCTGTATCTAAAATTCCCTTAAAATTTTCCCTTCTATAACTAACTCCAAGGATGGCCTGGCATCTAAAGGCATTATTAAGTAAGCAGAATCTTTTCCAGTAGAACCAATCCCTCTGGCAGCTTGAGGAATACCAGAGGAAGGAAATCAGCCATGTAGGCTTGGCAAAATTATTAGTTGAGCTATTCTGTCTTTTTGTAAAATAGAAAAGACACCTTGAGTGCCGGAACAGAGAACCTGAAGTTCCCCTTTATAATCCTGATCTCCAACTCCAGGGTGGACAATAAGACCGTGTAGGCTACAAGAGCCTGCCTTGTATATCTCTAATTGAACAACAGTCCTTAGCCCAATGATATCCTTTTCCACATTTAGTACACAATCCTGGTGCTGTCCTTTTTATAGGGGCTCTGCAGTCCTTTTTTAAATGTCCTGGTTTGCCACAACTAAAGCAAAGTTTGAGCTCAGTTGAATCCGAGCGCCTCCTCCCCTGCAGAATGGCTGCTGCCAATCCAGCATTAGTAAGCGGCCCTCCAAGCTCATGGCAAACCTTTAACCAGTCCTGTAACCCCTTACTCTTTCTAGGTGTAATTGCTGATCTGCATTCCTGCTTAGCTTGTTCATAAACCAATTGTTCAATTAAAGACATAGCTGCTTCTGGGTCTCCAAATATCCTCCCTGCTGCCTCTGTCATTCTGTCCACAAAGTCTGAGAAGGACTCCTGTGCACCTTGAGTAATCTTGGTCAAATGCCCACTTGCCTCTCCCTTCTTAGAGAGTGCCTTCCATGCCTTAACAGTGGCAGCTGATATCTGAGCGTACTCTTCCTAATGATAATCTGTTTGGTTAGCAGTATGCTGTCCCTGACCTGTAAGTAATTCAAACGTCCACATTCTTTGGTCCCCTTCCATGGTGGCATTGGCCCTTGCCTGCGTCTGGCAGGAGTCCTGCCACAAGGCTTTCCACTCAAGATTCATTCCCATACTGGGGGCTGCAGCTTTTACTACAGTCTGCCAATCACCAGGAGTCATAGAGTGATTCGCAAGCCTTTTGACTTGTGCTATAGTGAAATTTGCACTGACTCCATAATTGCGAACTGTTTCTGCGAGGTCCTTAATCTGTATATACTCTACCGGAGCGTGAACACGCCCTCCCTCAGCTCCTTCAAAAACTGGGAACGCTTGCTGCACTTTTCTCTGTTCCTCTTTTGGAATGAATGAATCTGAATGATACCTCTGCACATAAAGCTCTGAATGGTACCTCTTCAAATAGGGCTGAGATGCACTAGGACCCTGAAGCCAACAGTCTGGAGGTCGAGCAGCAAGCTGGCTTTCGCCAGCCACTTTTTGCCTTTTTCTAGACTGAGTAGCTCGCTTTTTATCTTGCTGGTGCCTTTCTCCCTTATAACGAACTGCTTCCTCCTCCAAGTCCGTTTCTTCAGAGGAGCTAAGTCCTTCTTCTGATTCTGAGCTACTAAGAGCTAGCCGCTTAAACTCATCTAGGGGCGGGTATAAGTTCCTTCTCCTAGAAACCTCCGCTGATTGATCTTTTTTTCTTTTCTTTTTCCTTCTCCTTCCTTCCAATCTCTCCCCAGGTATTCTTCCCTGACATTAACTTTTCCTCAGGTTCAAGACCCGTGGAAAGGCCTGTATGCTTAATTGGTGCACCATGTTTCCTCTTTGCTCCTACTCTCTCTCCCCACTTTACCTCTGATAGACTGTCTTGAATTTCGTCCAGAATTCTCGGCCCTGCCTTAACCACTTGCTGACATGTGAAAAGAAACAAAAAGGTTTCTAACACTGGAGAAAGTTCAAGGCCAGACATACCTCGTAATGCTGTAATGTCCCACAGTTCTGGTTCTGCCTCGTGAACGAGGGATCTCCCTTGCGCCAGTGTGACGGTAGTTCCTGGGTTCCTCGGTGCCACTTATTGCGAGCTTTTGTCCCCGCCGGCAAGAACACACTCAGGAAAACCAGAATCTTCTGCAGCAAAGCTTTTATTGCTTACTTATCAGGAGGGAAGACCCCAAACCGGGAAAGTGGCGCTGCTTATATAGCCTGAAGCTTGACGTTTCAGCACCTGATGTGGTGTGACAGCTCCTGATTCGTTGATCATCCATCACCCCATTACTACGCCACGAGATGGGCAGTGACTAGGCATGAGTTCACTCTTGCACTTGTGCATAAGGCTTGTTTACTAGTTAGGAGTAGTGGAAGCTAGCACCATCTTATAATGGCAATTGCTCGCAGCAAGGCTCTCCACACCAGATGCATTTGCAAATTGCCATTTCTAACTTGGTGAAGAATTGAGTTGGAATTTCCATGGGGATTGCATTGAAGCTGTAGATTGCTTTCGTCAGGATAGCAAATTTTTGTCTATATTAATTCTGCCAATACATGAGCATGGGAGATCTTTCTTTCTTCTGAGATCTTCTTCAATTTTTTTTCTTCAGAGACTTGAAGTTTGTATCATACAGATATTTCCCTTCCTTAGTTAGATTCACACCCAGATATTTTATATTATTTAGGACTACTGTGAAGGGTGCTGTCTCCCTAATTTCTTTCTCATCCTGTTTTTCTTTATGTAGAGAAAGGCCACTGATTTTTTTTTTTTTTGATTTAATTTTATATCCAGCTACTGCATAGAAGCTGTTTATCAGGTTTAGAAGTTCTCTGGTGGAATTTTTAGGGTCACTTATAGATATGATCATATCATCTCCAAATAGTGATGTTTTGACTTCTTGTTTTCCAATTTCTATCCCCTTGATCTACTTCTGTTTTCCAATTGCTCTGGCTACGATTTCAAGTGCTATATTGAATAGATAGGAAGAAAGTGGGCAGCCTTGTCTAGTCCCTGATTTTAGTGGGATTGGTTTTAGTTTCTCTCCATTTAGTTTGATGTTGACTACTAGTTTGCTATATATTGTTTTTATTATGTTTAAGTATGGGCCTTGAATTCCTGATTTTTCCATGACTTTTATTATGAATAGGTGTTGGATTTCGTCAAATGATTTCTCAGCATCTAAGGAGATGATCATGTGGTTTTTGTTTTTGAGTTTGCTTATATAGTGGATTACGTTGATGTGTTTCCTTATATTAAACCATCCCTGCATCCCTGGGATGAAGCCTACTTGATCATTATTGATGATCTTTGTGATATGTTCTTGGATTCGGTTTGCATGGACTTTATTGAATATTTTTGCATCTATATTCATAAGGGAAATTGGTCTGAAGTCCTCTATTTTGTTGGGACTTTATATGGTTTAGGTATCAGAGTAATTGTGGCTTCTATAGAATGAATTGAATAGAGTACCTTCTGTTTCTACTTTGTGAAATAGTTTGAGGACAGTTGGAATTAGTTCTTTTTTGAAGGTCTGATAGAACTCTGCACTAAACCCATGTGGGCGGTCCTGGGCATTATTTGGTTGGGAGACTATTAGTGACTGCTTCTATTTCTTTAGGGGATATGGGGCTGTTTAGATCTTTATTCTGATCTGGATTTAACTTTGGTACCTGATTTCTGTCTAGAAAATTGTACATTTTGTCCAAGTTTTCCAGTTTTGTTTAGTATAGCCTTTTGTAGTAGGATCTGATGATGCCTAGGATTTCCTCAGGTTCTGGTCTTATGTCTCCCTTTTCATTTCTGATTTTGTTAATTAGGATACTGTCCCTGTGCCCTCTGGTTCGTCTGGCTAAGGGTTTATCTATCTTGATAATATTTTCAAAGAACAGGTTCCTGGTTTGGTTGATACTTGAATAGTTCTTTTTGTGCCCACTTGGTTGATTCCAGCCCCGAGTTTGATTATTTCCTGCTATCTACTCCCCCTTGTAAATTTGCCTCCTTTTGTTCTAGAGCTTTTAGGTGTGCTGTCAAGCTCTTAGTGTGTGCTCTCTCTAGTTTCTTTTTGGTGGCACTCAGAGCTATTGGTTTTCTTTGTGGGACTACATTCATTGTGCCCCATAAGTTTGGGTATATTGTCCCTTCATTTTCATTAAACTCTAAAAAGTGTTTAATTTCTTCTTTATTTCTTCCTTGACCAAGTTATCATTGAGTAGAGTGTTTTTCAGCTTTCATGTAAATGTTGGCTTTCTATTATTTATTTTGTTATTGAAGATCAGCCTTCGTCCAATGTGATGTGATAGGGTGTATGGGATACTTTCAATATTTTTTTGAGTCCTGTTTTGTGACTGAATATATGGTCAATTTTGGAGAAGGTACCATGAGGTGCTGAGAAGATGTTATATCCTTTTGTTTTTGGGTAAAATGTTCTGTAGACATCTATTAAATCCATCTGTTTCATAACTTCTGTTATCTTCAATGTGTCTCTGTTTAGTTTCTATTTCCAGGATCTTTCTATTGATAAGAGTGGGTTGTTGAAGTCTCCCACTATTATGGTGTGCAGTGCAATGAGTGATTTGAGCTTTACTAAAATTTCTTTAATGAATGTGGATGCCTTTGCATTTGGAGCATAGATATTCAGAATTGAGGGTTCATCTTGGAAGATTTTTCCTTCCATGAGCATTAACTGTCCCTGTTTGTCTTTTTTGATAACTTTGGGTTGGAAATTGATTTTATTCTATATTAGAATGGCTACTCCAGCTTATTTGTTCAGACCATTTGCTTGGAAAATTGTTTTCCAGCCTTTTACTCTGAGGTAGTATCTGGTTTTGTCCCTGAGGTAGGTTTCTTTTATGGAGCAAAATGTTGTGTATCGTTTATATAGCCAGTCTGTTAGTCTATGTGTTTTTATTGGTGAATTGATTCCAGATTAAGACAACTTCAGACCAACTTCTCTTATGAATATCAATGCAAAAATACTCAATAAAATTCTCCCCAAACTAAAAGGGCTATTAGGTTCTTTTCTGATAGTCAAAACTGCAATGAGAACTGCCAGTTTTCCAAGTGTCACTGGCTAATTGCTCTTAGATAGTAACTAGGCTTTCTCCTACTCAAAGCACATTCCAAGAGGTTGTATAACAATTAACCAAAGGTCATCAGAAGGGAACTAATGATTTATTATAAGTTCTAGGGTAGAAGATAAAATATTGATTGGATTTACCTATACAAAACTTCACTAATATCTTAGTTATGGTTTGATACCTTCAGTGAACCTGTTGATCTGAGACAGTTGATGAACTTTGTAACATGTGGTCAAGTATTCTGAAATACGTATAAGTGCTGAGGGCAAAGAGACGAGGAAAATCAAGAGAGAAATTTTTTTTTTTTTTTTTTTTTTTTTGCCTTTCTCCACTTAGACTAATTTTTTTTCCTTTTCCCCACTTTGAAGAACTTTTCCCTTTCCCCACTTAGGATCTTTCTGCTTTTCCGGTTATATAACTTTCATATAAAATGTTTTATAACTTAGTAATAACTTCTATAATCACTTCTCTAAATTCCTTCTCTTTCTGTGACATCTGACTAGTAGGCCATCACTGCAAAGAGAGGCCCATTGGACTTGCAAACTTTATATGCCCCAGTACAGGGGAACACCAGGACCAAAACAGGTTAGTGGGTGGGTAGGGGATTGGGGGTGGGTGGGTATGGGGGACATTTGGGATAGCATTGAAAATGTAAATGAGGAAAATACCTAATTAAAAAAAATGTGTAGCCCAGACTGGCCTCGAACTCGTGATCCTCCTGCCTCTGCCTCCTTCAGCAAATCCTATCTGCGTCCACCACTACAGGCATAACAACAGATCCTGAAGAAATCCAAAACACCATCAGATCCTTCTACAAAAGGCTATACACAACAAAATTGGAAAACCTGGGCGAAATGGACAAATTTCTCGACAGATACCAGGTACCAAAGTTGAATCAGGATCAAGCTACTCAGCTATTAAGAAACAAAGACATCCTGAGCTTTTCAGGCAAATGGATGTAACTCGGAAATATCATTCTGAGTAAGGTAACTCAGAACCAAAAGGACATGCATGGTATATACTCATTAATAAGTGGATATTAGCCAAAAAAGTGTAGAATACCCACTATACATTCCGCAGAACTTAAAAAGGTTATCAAGCCACAAGGCCCAAGTGAGGATACCTCAATCCCACTTGGAAGGGAGAAGAAAGAAATCACAGGGTGGGGGTGGGGGTGGGGGTGGGGGGAAGGTCTCAAGTGGGGAAGAGGACCAGGAGTACTAGAGAAGAACATGATCAGGTATTGGGTAGAGAAAAACAAAAAACAAAAAACAAAACCAAAAACTGAAGCCCTGAGGGCCAGCAGAAAGAATGAAAACAGGCAACCTATGGAGGTATGACATTGGGGGACCCTCCAGAATGTACCAGAGCCCTGGGAGGTGAGAGACTCTCAGGACTCAAATGGAGGTACCTTAGATGAAATGCCCTACAGTGGGGAGTAGGAACTTGTAGATGGGGAGTAGGAACTTGTAGAATCCACATCCAGTAGAAAGATAAGGAAGGCATCAAGTGAGTGATGGGGTTGCCATCCAACGTCAAAAGCTCTGACCAAGAACTATTCCTGTCAAAAAGACCTTCAGGAACAAAAACAGAGAAGAGCCTGATGGAAATGAGGTCCAGTGAAAGGATCAAGGTGGGGCCCAGCTTGGGGAAAGGCCCAAGTCCTTACACTACTAGTGAGGCTATGGAATGCTCACAAAATGGGGCCTATCATGACTGTACTCCGAATGACCCAAAAAGCAGCTGGAAGAGTCAGGTGCAGATATTTACACCCAAACAATGGACAGAAGCTGCTGATCCCTCTGGTTCAATGAGGGAAAAGCTGAAAGAAGCTGAGGAGGAGGGCATCCCTGTATGAGGACAAACAGTCTCATTTAACCTCTGATCTCCAAGACCATTTTGACACTGCGCCACCAACCAGGCAGAATATACCAGCTGACATGATGCCCCAAACACATATACAGCATAGGACTGCCTGGTCTGGGTTTAGTCAAAGAAGATGTACCAAACCCTCAAGAGACTGGAGGCCATAGACAGTCTCTTGGGGAGGTCTGGTGAGGTTGGTGGTGAAGACAATTTTGTGGAATTGGTGGGCGGTGGTATGGGATGTGGAACAGTCTGAGGGTGGACCTGGAGGGGTATAACACCTGGAGTATGAAGAAAAGATTAAATAAATCAAAAAAGATAAATAAATAAATAAATAAATAAATAAATAAATAAATTCTAAATGAAAACTGGCCTTTAAAGAAGGTTTCTTTCTTTTGAGTACATTCTCTCTCTCTCTCTCTCTCTCTCTCTCTCTCTCTCTCTCTCTCTCTCTCTCTCTCTCTCTCTCTCTCCTCTTTCCTCTTCCTTCTCTTCCTATTTCTCATTTGCTGCTTTGCTCCAGAATATTTCTCAAAAGTCACCTATTATTCTACATATGTTTAGAAGGGAGTGAGTCTCTGCCTCTTTAAGGTATCTAGGGGAGTTTTTTTCCTATTACAATTAAAATGAGAGTATTGGCCTGGAAATTACCCAATGCTTGTTTTGTAATGTGTGGCATTTTCCTGATACTTCCAGAGGAGTTCCTACTGATTGAAAATTTTGTGTCTGTGTATCAGAGGGAGAAAAACAAATGGAGAAAGAGAGGATAAGGTGGGAGTACTCATTGTTTTTTAATTGCTGAGAAATAATCTATGCATTAGACACACCAGTGCTTTGGTCATTTCCCAAATAAAACACGTGCTTTTAGCTAACAAAGATTACAAACAAATATATTAAAAATATGTAAGTATATTTTTGTGAGAATATGTTTTCCATTGATTTAATTATCAGAAATAATATTTTTCAGTCCTATACTTAATTTGTGTAGCCCCTAGATATGATTCCCTGAAATATGTGTACTTGGGCTTTTGAAATATATTGAGATAGCTATCCAGGCTCTATTCTAATCTATCAGAACAATGTATGTCAGTTATAATAAGTATATAATATCCCTAATATAATTACTGAATAATATATAGATATACCAAGGCATCAAACTTTAGCCCTTAGAGATGCCCAGACAAAGATAGCTGATAATAAATAGCTCTGAAAAGATAGTTAATAAAATTTATATTTGTCCACTTTTGTGAAGTAAAACCCCTCTGCACAGATATTTCTTTCATGATAGGGAATAGAGGTCCTAACTGTCACAGGAACAGATTTATATAGTTTGTCAAAGAATTCTTTACATGATTACAAAAGAGGTCGAATATACATGATATAGACTTTAGTTGAATTGAACTTTTATAAAGAGAACTTTGATAAAAAATAATATTTACTCTATGGGTGCTTTCAAAAAATAGAATGGTTTGCATGGAACAAGTTAGTATTGGAAGGATTAAAAGTTCCAAGCTATCCTTGGTTACATACTAAGTTTGGGCCAGCCTAGGCTATATGACAACCTGTCTGAAAATAGGAAATTACTGGAACCAGTAGTTTATCTTTATGAATCCTGTACTTTGGAGACTGAATCATGAGCAATATCAGACGTACAAGGACTATCAGTGCCAGAAAGTATAAACAGAATTTCCCAAACAAAAATAATTTAAGAGTTATACTTAGGGGCTTGATTATGTTGCCACGGAATAAAAGCACTTTGAGATGAGAGTGGTCAGTAATGAGGAGTGAGTATTGCTCTTGCACAGGACTCACGTTGGGTAGCTCGCAGTCACCTTCAGCTTGAGCTTCAGGAGGCCTCTAGCACCTGTGGGCATGTGCATTTACTTACATATGTATGTATGTACCAACACACACACACACACACACACACAAACTTAAATAATAGGGAAACGTACTTTGCATCTATCAGTTTAAAGGAAGTTTGATTTGAATGTACTTAAAAGAGGTGCCTCATAACCAAAGTATGAAATCTGCTAGTCTTCCACAAATTAGGTGACTCAGAGCCACTAGTCAAATAAATTACACCCTAGACTTGGGCATCCATGAGGTCCACTGGATAAGTGTGGATAGAGATTGATGGTAGAGCTATTGGATTATGTAAGGGGAGGCTTAAATAAAACTGAGAGATTCACAGACTCATGTGATATAAGCTGGCTTTTGTTTGTGTGTTGGTATTATATAGTATTATAATCCTTACTTGCTTTCAAGACATATTTCATATAGTTCAGACTGTCCTTTATCTCACTTAATAGCTCAATATGACTATGAACCACTGATACTCCTGCTTTCACTTTCCAGAACAGCTAGGATTAAAGAGAGGTACCAGCATGCCCTACTTGATGCAGTTTTAGAGATCAAACCCAAGGCTTTATGCATGAGAATAAAGTACTCTACCAATTCTTCTTCTGCAGCTGCAAGCCTTCCTGTTAAGGACAAGTCCAAGACAACATTTCTTATCCTCAACACATCATGTCTATGGCTGTATTCATTAAAGCCCTCTGCTGTCTAATTTAATATGAACTTCACACAAGTCAGAGCCATTTGAGAATATTCAATTTCAATTGAGAAAATAACCCTATCAAACTTTTGCCTGAAAAAGGCTTTGTTGAATTTTATTAATTAATGATTGCTATGGAAGGATATCCCAGTTGGCAGTATCAGCTCTGGACTGTTGGTACTGGATGCTTAAAAAAAAAAAGTAGGCTGATCTACATAGGGAGGTTCTGAGTCCAAAACAAAACAAAAATAAAATCAATAACAAAAACAATAACAAAAACAAAGAAACACAAAACGGAAGGTTAATGAGATGCCAAGCAAATAAAGCACTTGCTAAGCAAGTGTGAGGCCTTCATTCCATTCTCAGAACATACATGAATGTAAAGAGGGAACTGCATTCAGCAAAGTGATGCTCTGACTTCCCCATGTGCTCTAGATCACATATGCTACCACATAATAATAATAGTAATAATAATAATAATAATAATAATAATAATAATAATAATAATAAATAATGTGTTTTTAAAATGAAAAGAAAATTTTATTCAGTCATATTATATTAGGCTTATTAAAAAAAAAACTAGCACCGAGGAAGAGAAAATGGTGTAGTATTGATAGTTTGAGGCAAGCATGAACTACATTAAGAAGGTTAGCACCTTATAACTTTCTGTAGGTATCCTGGCCAAAACAAGGTACATGAAAGTTTATTTTACACACAAATTCAGACTATAGTCCATCACTGTTGGGGCATCAGTGCAACAGGAAGTAGCAGAAACTTGACACAAGTCAAGAGTAGAGATCAAGGAATTGATGTGTGTATGCTTACTAGAGCTTAATTTGCTTTCTTTATTCTCATACACTCCAGAATCCCCATCGTAGATAACGTTGCCACAACAAGGGAAGTTCTTCCCGTATAAATTAAAAGTAATCAAGATGCAGGCCCACAACCATGCTCACAGACTAAGTAGTATAGACAATCCTTCATTCAGATTTCCCTCCCAGGCCATTCTATATTGTGTTAAGTATATAACATTAACCATCACAGCTTCATTCATTGTTAACCTGTCACATAGACACATCACATTATGTTTTAGACATAACCTACCAACCCTTATTTCCAAAGTTCTCTGTGTGTTTAATAATGCAAAATACAGTCCAACTTTAAAAGTCCTCATAGTCTTTAAAAACTTTACCACATCAAAAAATGTATTGTGATATCCTGTAGAAAATTATGTTATTGCTATGCATGATAGAATAATGTAAGAATTCTTATCCCAAAATAAAAATAAATATCTAGGAATAGCAAGTGATGATTATACAAAAAGCCAAAATCAAGCAGAGAAATGAAATCCTCCAGTTCTGGGGCTTTTCATGGAGAAATCAGCTTTGGTGTCCCAATCCCTCTAAATATGCTATCTTCAGCACACACAGATTTTCTCAGCATTTAAACTGATTCCATTTCTCACCTCCAGATGTCCTTGTCCAGACATTAGATCATGTCCCATCATCCTGGCATTTCTAATACTCTGGAATCTCTACAGTAGCTTAAACTTTACCTTCATAACTTCATGCAACAGCCTCTTGGGGCTTCTTTGCCAGGATTCAAACTCTGTCACACAGCTCTTGGCCTCAGCTGTTCTTAAAGACTCTCTTAGTATTTCATCTTTCATATATTAAATTTAGAAAAATGTAGACATTGCCACCAAATTTCATGACTAGCCCAAGAGGTAACCTAGTTTTACTGGACCATAGCTGTATCATCTTCTCTGTGCTGACCATTAGGAAATACAATCCTATGGGCAGGTCATCTTTGTTTTAAATGGTACCAATCTCTTATATTGACAGCTGCTTTATTGTCAGTATTCTGCTTTTCCTAAACTTGAAGCTTTCCTAGCTACCTTTTCTTCACAAACTAAATTAACTAATTTTCTTTAAATCCAAGCTCCGTCTCAGGTCCACCAGATAGATACAGGCAGAGTAAGCCAGATTCTTGGCCAAAATATCATAGAAGTAAACCTTAGCCTTATTCTGGGTAAGAGTCTATTTTCCCTTGAAATATCTTGAGCTGGTTCCCAATGTCTGCATTTCTCTCAACATTCCTATCTTTCAAACTCACATTATGACAATCTGTAACATTTCTTTAAAAGCATTCAATGGCTTTTCTACCAAAAAGTGCCAAATTCTTCCACATCCTTAGCACAAAAGAGTAACAAAAGCCTCATAGCCACATAGTCAGCTTTAATGCTTTACGTCATTCTTCTCTGATTGTGAGTATGGATATAATATGACTACAGTAATTTCCCTACTTTAACCCTTTTAACTTTTTTAGGTTTGAAGTTGGTCCATAGAGTTGTGAGTTTGTAACATTCTCTTAAAACATTTTAAATATTTTTCACACAAAATGAAGATGTTTTATTTCCATTTTTAATTTTATTACATTTAATTAAAATATAATTACATCTCTCCCCCTTTTACCTTTAATCCCTCCAGTCTCTTCCATGTTACCACTCACTCTCAAATTCGAGTATTTTTTTCTTGGATTATTATTGTTTTGCACACACACACACACACAATGCTTAATCCAGGTTTATGATTTGTATTTATGTGGTTTCAGGACTGATGACTTTATATTGGTCAATCACAGGGCTTAGAGAGATCAATGTTCCTTTTCTCACTAGTCATTATCTACCTGTAGTACTTTTGCTGTGGTTGGGAACACTGAAATTTTTCTCCTTCCACATTAAAATGTTTATTGATACTTTTATTATTCATGATTTGGTTAAGCAGGCATTACTAGGAGAGGTGGTTTCATGGCAGAAGTCCTGAAATTCTGACTCATACTGGGTGCAGTTGTGCTATTATATCAATTGAGGCTAGGCTACGCATGATATATTGATCTTTGCATTATGCCCAGTGTGGATTTCTGTAACAGGTTCCATTTATGGTAAAGAGAAATTTCTTAGATGAGGGTGAAAAGTACACTTCTAATACAATACTGGATTTTCTTCCTGTTGTGTGGACCCTGTGTTCAATTAGATAGCTGCTTAAAATCTTTTAATCTAGATTTATTTAGCTATAATTTAACATATAATAGTCCCAGTTACCAGATCTATACTTTTTCACTAAGTATGTTATCTTTTGTAATCATATCTAAAGTTAATGTATCTAAAAAGTTTGACCATGTTTCATCAGCACTAGTATCATTGGCAAATGTAAAACATACAGAGTTCCCAAAGCTTTTTAATCATTCCCAATTCTAAGGTATACTAATTTTAGTTTTAAATACCTCTCCTGGGCATATATCCAGAAGATGCCCCAACTGGTAAGAAGGACACATGCTCCACTATGTTCATAGCAGCCTTATTTATAATAGCCAGAACCTGGAAAGAACTCTGATGCCCCTCAACAGAGGAATGGATACAGAAAATGTGGTACATCTACACAATGGAGTACTACTCAGCTATATAAAGAATGAATTTATGAAATTCCTAACCAAATGGATGGACCTGGAGGGCATCATCCTGAGTGAGGTAACACATTCACAAAGGAACTCACACAATATGTACTCACTGATAAGTGGATATTAGCCCCAAACCAAGGATACCCAAGATATAATATACAATTTCTAAACACATGAAACTCAAGAAGAATGAATACTGAAGTGTGGACACTATGCCCCTCCTTAGAATTGGGAACAAAACACCCATGGAAGGAGTTACAGAGACAAAGTTTGGAGCTGAGATGAAAGGATGGACCATGTAGAGACTGCCATATCCAGGTATCCACCCCATAATCGGCATCCAAACGCTGACACCATTGCATACACTAGCAAGATTTTATTGAAAGGACCCAGATGTAGCTGCCTCTTGTGAGACTATGCCGGGGCCTAGCAAACAAAGAAGTGGATGCTCACAGTCAGCTAATGGATGGATCACAGGGCTCCCAATGGAGGAGCTAGAGAAAGTAGCCAAGGAGCTAAAGGGATCTGCAACCCTACAGGTGGAACAACATTATGAACCAACCAGTACCCTGGAGCTCTTGACTCTAGCTGCATATGTATCAAAAGATGGCCTAGTCGGCCATCACTGGAAAGAGAGGCCCATTGGACACGCAAACTTTATATGCCCCAGTACAGGGGAACGCCAGGGCAAAAAAGGAGTGGGTGGGTAGGGGAGTGGGGGTGGGTGGGTATGGGGGACTTTTGGTATAGCATTGGAAATGTAAATGAGCTAAATACCTAATAAAAATTGGAAAAAAAAGAAATGCTTTCATTGTGTCCCATAGGTTTGGGTATGTTGTGGCTTCATTTTCATTAAACTCTAAAAAGTCTTTAATTTCTTTCTTTATTCCTTCCTTGACCAAGGTATCATTGAGAAGAGTGTTGTTCAGTTTCCACGTGAATGTTGGCTTTCTATTATTTATGTTGTTATTGAAGATTAGTCTTAGGCCATGGTGGTCTGATAGGATACATGGGACAATTTCAATATTTTTGTATCTGTTGAGGCCTGATTTGTGACCAATTATATGGTCAATTTTGGAGAAGGTCCCGTGAGGTGCTGAGAAGAAGGTATATCCTTTTGTTTTAGGATAAAATGTTCTGTAGATATCTGTTAAGACCATTTGTTTCATAACTTCTGTTAGTTTCACTGTGTCCCTGTTTAGTTTCTGTTTCCACGATCTGTCCATTGTTGAAAGTGGTGTGTTGAAGTCTCCCACTATTATTGTGTGAGGTGCAATGTTTGCTTTGAGCTTTACTAAAGTGTCTTTAATGAATGTGGCTGCCCTTGCATTTGAAGTGTAGATATTCAGAATTGAGAGTTCGTCTTGGAGGATTTTACCTTTGATGAGTATGAAGTGTCCCTCCTTGTCTTTTTTGATAACTTTGGGTTGGAAGTCAATTTTATCCAATATTAGAATGGCTACTCCAGCTTGTTTCTTCAGACCATTTGCTTGGAAAATTGTTTTCCAGCCTTTCACTCTGAGGTAGTGTCTGTCTTTTTCCCTGAGATGGGTTTCCTGTAAGCAGCAGAATGTTGGGTCCTGTTTGTGTAGAAAGTCTGTTAGTCTATGTCTTTTTATTGGGGAATTGAGTCCATTGATATTAAGAGATATTAAGGAAAAGTAATTTTTGCTTCCTTTTATTTTTGTTGTTAGAGTTGGCACTCTGTTCTTGTGGCTGTCTTCTTTTTGTTTTGTTGAGGGATTACTTTCTTGCTTGTTCTAGGGTGTGATTTCCGTCCTTGTATTGCTTCTTTTCTGTTATTATCCTTTGAAGGGCTGGATTCGTGGAAAGATATTGTGTGAATTTGTTTTTTTTGTGGAATACTTTGGTTTCTCCATCTATGGTAATTGAGAGTTTGGCCGGGTATAGTAGCCTGGGCTGGCATTTTTGTTCTCTTAGTATCTGTATAACATCTGTCCAGGCTCTTATGGCTTTCATAGTCTCTGGTGAAAAGTCTGGTGTAATTCTGATAGGCCTTCCTTTATATGTTACTTGACCTTTCTCCCTTACTGTTTTTAATATTCTCTCTTTATTTAGTGCATTTGTTGTTCTGATTATTATGTGTTGGGAGGAATTTCTTTTCTGGTCCAGTCTATTTGGAGTTCTGTAGGCTTCTTGTATGATCATGGGCATCTCTTTCTTTATGTTTGGGAAGTTTTCTTCTATTATTTTGTTGAAGATATTAGCTGGCCCTTTAAGTTGAATATCTTCATTCTCATCAATTCCTATTATCCGTAGGTTTGGTCTTCTCATTGTGTCCTGGATTTCCTGGATGTTTTGAGTTAGGATCCTTTTGCATTTTGTATTTTCTTTGACTGTTGTGTCGATGTTCTCTATGGAATCTTCTGCACCTGAGATTCTTTCATTTCTTGTATTCTGTTGCTGATGCTTGCATCTATGGTTCCAGATCTCTTTCCTAGGGTTTCTATCTCCAGTGTTGCCTCGCTTTGGGTTTTCTTTATTGTGTCTACTTCCCGTTTTAGTTCTAGTATGGTTTCGTTCATTTCCATCACCTGTTTGGATGTGTTTTCCTGTTTTTCTTTAAGGACTTCTACCTGTTTGGTTGTGTTTTCCTGCTTTTCTTTAAGGGCCTGTAACTCTTTAGCAGTGCTCTCCTGTAATTCTTTAAGTGACTTATGAAAGTCCTTCTTGATGTCCTCTATCATCATCATGAGAATTGTTTTTACATCTGGGTCTAGATTTTCGGTTGTGTTGGGGTGCCCAGGACTTGGTGGGATGGTAGTGCTGCGTTCTGATGATGTTGAGTGGTCTTGATTTCTGTTAGTAGGATTCTTACATTTGCTTTTCGCCATCTGGTAATCTCTGAAGCTAGCTGTTATAGTTGTCTCTGTTAAGAGCTTGTTCTTCAGGTGACTCTGTTAGCCTCTATAAGCAGACCTGGGAGGGTAGTTCTCTCCTTATTTTCAGTGGGCAGAGTATTCTCTGCAGGCAAGCTCTCTTCTTGCAGGGAAGGTACCCAGATATCTGGTGTTCGAACTGGACTCCTGGCAGAAGTTTTGTTCCACTCACTAGAGGACTTAGGATCCCGTGTGGAATCCTGTGTGGGCCCTTGCGGGTGTCAGGTGACTCTGCTGGCAAGGTACCCTGGTGCTCGAGTGGAATGGAAGGGTCTTGTGCCCCAGGTCAGGCCCGGGTAGTCTGCTTCCCTATTTACCAAAGTCTCAGGTTCTGCGCAATTGGATTGGGGCAGGCGCTATGTTCCACTCACCAGAGGTCTTAGGATCCCGTGGGGAATCCTGTGTGGGCCCTTGGGGGTGTCAGGCGACTCTGCTGGCAAGGTACCCCGGGGCTCGAGTGGAGCAGAAGGGGCTTGTGCCCCAGGTCAGGCCCGGGTAGTCAGCTTCCCTATTTACCGCAGTCTCAGGTTCCCCACGATTGTATTGGGGCAGGCTCTGTGTTCCACTCACCAGAGGTCTTAGGATCCCGTGGGGAATCCTGTGTGGGCCCTTGCGGGTGTCAGGCGACTCCGCCGGCAAGGTACCCCGGGGCTCAAGTCGGATTAACAACTTTTGGATTAGAATGGCTAGAAGATAAATACGAAAAGCAAATTAAAATTAAGTTAACTATTGGGTAAGCAAGCCTAATTAATATGCTTTTTTGGCAAAACCAGAAACTAATATAGAGAAAACCATCAAAGTTTCAACTTTGAGGTCAAAAGAGCTTTGAAACAAAAACCTTTTTAAAAGTAGGGATGTGAAAATTTTAATTTCTCATTTGTTTAGTGTTGCATGAGACTGTTGAAAAGATAGTGACAATGGGATAGAAGTCAACATAAGATTCAAAGTCACACAAAACATTAAAATAGACAGCATTTGCTGAATAAAAGTGTAATTTTAAAACTTAGTGAAATATTTATTAGTAAAATACTATTTGAAAGCATGTGGCAATGATAGCAGTCTAAAGCCCACACTAAAACCTTAGCTTATCTTTGGAGTTATTAATAGTATGCCAAAATTGTCATGTCTTCCTTTGAGACACGGATGCATTTGATGAAATCATATTCTCTCTAAACTTTTCATGACATCATCACTGCTGACAAGTATGAAGAAAGCAATGACTTGACTAGTTATTGGTGTTGCAGTAAGTTTGTATTTTATTTTATTTACATTCCAAATATCCCACCTCCTGATCCCACCTCCTACAGTTCTTCAACCCATTCTTCTTCCCCATTTCCTCTGAGAGGGTGTTCCACAAGCCACCCACCCCATCTCACCTCAACATATCTCACACCAGCATCCCTGATGCATCAAGTCTCTCCAGAATTCGGTCTATCCTTTCCAACTGGGCTGGAAAAGGCAGTACTCTGCTACATATGTGCCAGGGGCCATGGACTAGCCCAAGTATGCTCTTTGGCTGGTGGCTTAGTCTCTCAGATCTTCCAGGGAGTTTGGGTTAATTGATACTCTTGGTAATCCTATGGGGTTGTCATCTTCTTCAGTTCCTTCAAACTTTTCCCTAACTCTTCTGTATGCGTCCAATGATTAGCTGTAATTATCTGCATCTGTTTCAGTCAGTTGCTGTTAGAGACACTAGGGGCCCTGTCTATCAATTGGAGGTGGTCTTTCCAGGTTCCATCTCCCCACTGTTGGGTATTTCGGCTAAGATCACCACCGAGTTCTGGGAGCCTCTCACATCCCAGGTCTCTGGGACTTTCTAGAGTTCCTAAGAGCTCCCCACCACCAGATTACACGCCTGGTACCTGGATCAGACACCCTGAAACTGGAATCATAGATGATTTCAACTTACAAAGAATGTGTAGAGAATCGAATGTTTTCTCTGGAAGAGTACTGGCTATCACTCCTCACCACTGAGCAATCTCTCCAATTCAAGAATAGTATTTCTTTAAGGCAAGATGTCTTTTCTAGAAGTTCTTAAATTGGAAATTATAGATAAAACTATTTTGTAACATGATGTTAAATGTCTGAGAATATGTTTCCATGTGTACCTTAAAATACTAGATTAATTTAAAATGTTAATTGTCACTAAACAACATTAATAACTATTTTTCATTCCATTTTTCATGCAGGTTATTGAAGACTAAATAAATAGACTGATGTTATGCCGGGCATGGTTGTGCACGCCTTTAATCCCAGCACTCGGGAGGCAGAGGTAGGTGGATTTCTGAGTTCGAGGCCAGCCAGGTCTACAAAGTGAGTTCTAGGACAGCTGGGGCGCCAGGGCTATACAGAGAAATTCTATCTCACAAAACCAAAAAAAAAAAACAAACAAACAAAAAAAAAAAACAAAAAAAAAAAACAAAAAAAAACAAAAAAAAAAAAACCAAAAAAATAAAATAAAATAAAAATAAAATAAAGAAGTCTGATTTTATTGAATTGATGCATTTAAAATTAATGCAAAATATAACATACGATTATTCCCACAATGAAGATATCCATAAGATATCTTAGGTGATAAAATGTTTTAGCAGTGAACTATATTTTAACAGAGAGATCATTGAGAAGCCCTTAACTTGTGTCCTTTATTATCCAAAATAGGGTATATTATGTGTATGTTTGTATATATGTATGTATGTATGCATTGTATGTGTGTGTCATTCTGTGAGTATATTTGAACTTTGTGAGGGTGCGAAAAGAAAGCGTTATGAATCAAGCAGTCCAGGAAGCAGGGGGGTGTCTCCTCTGGAGTTATACATCCCAGGATTTGGCTATATTTGAAGCCAGCAAACTCTAACAATAGTCTTGCTAATATCCCCTTCTAAATTTGAGTCATATTTCTATACCCAGTGCCTAAATTGTTGCTGTATGAACAATATGGATGCTGTATATTCAAACTCTGCCCTTGTAATTCAATAACAATCTCAGTTAACTACTAAGACATCCTTTTAGATACTGTTTTGTGAACACAGACAAATAATAAAATTCTTCTAGTTTTTGAGCTTTATGATAGCTATGAATTTCAACAAGATATCATAAGGACCTATTAATAATTAGGGGTTTGGCAAAGGTAAGTGCTTGATCATGGACCATTTTCCCCTTTGGTTAATGCCTCACATGTTGAATTATACCATATCAGAATATACATGAATATTTGTCTTAAGGATTACACAGAATAAGAAAATAAACAGAATAGGAAAGTGAATGGAAGATAGGTTTGAAATTACTAATTAATTTACAAAATTATTTTTAAGATGGAATTTAAAGTGAGAGATAGTAATGGTTAGTGAAGTTGTTCAAAAACGAAAATTTTGTAGAGAAAATAATTTTCTACTCCAGACCTATAGACTAGTGTGTTCCAAAAAGGGAAAATAACTGGTATTGGTAAGACATAATTTTTATTTGCAGTATTCACTAGGCTAATGCAGAAAAATCATACTTTCCAAGGAAATTTGAGCTATGTAGTAAGATCCTATGGCTTAATAAGTATTCTATTAATACAACAAGATACCATCACCAGGAAAATATTGTAAAATGAAACCATTTAATCATGACTTGCTTAGAGTTTCAGAGATTTAGTTCATTCTTACTGTGGTGGGAGTGCAGTAGCATGTAGGCAGACATGTTAATTGAGCAGTAGAAAGAGAATCTTCAGGTAGAAAGAAGAGAGAAACTCTGGTCTTGTAATAGACATTTTGAAATATCAAAATAATACCCAGTGTCAATACTTCCAAAAATGTTATACCAATTTCAACAAGGTCATACTTATCCCGACAAGGCCGTACCTGCTAACTCTTTCAAATAATGTTACTCAGTATTTATTCAAATATATGAACCTTATGGGGGGCCATCCTTATTCACACTATTTCTAAATACTTTTTTAATTGGACACTTTACTTATTTGCATTTCAAATGTTATCTCCATTCCATGTTTTCCATCTACAATCCCTATATCCCATCCCCCCTTACCATGATTCTATGAGGGTGCTCTCCCAACCACCTACCCACTCCTGCCTCACCGCTCTAGAATTAGGCAAAGAGTGTGGAATACCCACGATACAACTCACGAACTACATGAACTTCAAGAGGAAGTAAGACCAAGGAGTGGATGCTTCCGTCCTA
Organism: Mus musculus; assembly: GCF_000001635.26. Taxonomy (NCBI): domain Eukaryota; kingdom Metazoa; phylum Chordata; class Mammalia; order Rodentia; family Muridae; genus Mus; species Mus musculus. Next base: position 123,308,533 of record NC_000086.7, read on the forward strand.
CTTAAAAGGGGGAACAAAATAATCAAGGGATGTAGATGATGGGAGGGAATTGTGAAGAAGAGAAGAAAGGGAGGGGAAAAAGAGGGGAAGAATCTGGTATGGGAGAAGACAGGAGAGATGTTCAGAGGTTCAGGACATTGAACAAAGTTGTATAGTAAATGGGGGATGAGGAACTGGTGGTAAAAAACAGGGGAAGGAAAAACCTGTCAAGACTATATTTTTTAAAGAGAGAAAATAAAGTATTTTCTCCCTCCCTATTTCTCTGTCTCTGTCTCTGTCTCTGGCTGTCTGTCTGTCTGTCTCTGTCTCTGTCTCTGTCTCTCCCTCTCCTTTCCTTCATCTCTCTCTCCATCCTTCCCACTTGGTTGTGTGGTGTGTTCTTGTGGTGGTGATGGTGTGTTTGTGTGTGTATGTGTGTGTTTGTGTGTGTATGTGTGCATGTGAACACACACATGCCTGTGAAGAAATGCCATGGAGTGCATGTATAGGTCAGATGACATCAGAAGTCACTTTTATTTCTCTACAATGTAGGACATAAGAGTCAAACTCAGGCTGTCAGGGTTGGCAGGAAACACTTTACCAGTTGAACCATCTCTACTGCCCATAACATAAAGGTCTATATCTAGTTTTGTTTAGTCTATATATAGTTTAGCTGACTATGGATTTACTTTCTTGGTGTACCCTTGCATAAAGACATTCTTCATATTTCTTGAGTAATTGAAAGAAGGAAAGAAGGAAGGAAGGAAGGAAGGAAGGAAGGAAGAATAAAATTATAATTTAGAAGTTGTATGTATTTTAAAGGATGTGATATTTGAATAAGAATTGTCCCACATAGGTTCAGATATATGAACTATTGGCTCCCCTATAGTCTGAGATATAAGAACTCTTGGCTTCCCCAAAGCCTCAGACACATTAGTATCCCAGGTGGTGCTGTTTGAGAAGATTATGGAACTTGTATGTCTTAAAGCCTTGCTGGAGGAAGTATGTAAATAGAGACAGGCTTTGAGAGTTTATTACATCTCCCCACATCCAGTTCCCTCTCTGTTTTCTGTATGTGGTTGGAGATGTCATCTCTCACCTTTCTGCTATCCCTGCCCACTGCCTCTCCTGCCATTGTGAACTATCCCTCAATATTAAGCAAAGGAATAAAAAAATAATAAAATAAAATAAAATTCCTATCTTCCATAAATCACTTCATGTCATAGTATTTTATCACAACAAGGTAAAAACTAAAATTTAAGACTTCCTTGGAATGTAAGCTGCTGTACATTAAGTTAAAATAATGAAGTCATTAGGCAAACCAATGAAATTACTGAAAAAGGACTACTGAAATCCCCATAATTTTATACTTTAGCAAGTAGTATAGTAGTGATGTTACTTTCAGAAATATACTATGCTTATATAAAGTATTACTATTAAAGAAAAAATAGATAAATGGCATATGAGAACTCTATCCTGACAATGTTTCTGCATATATAAAATTAATCTAAAACAAAAATTGAAGATTAAATAATTAAGCTTGAGATACTCCTTCCTTTTATGAATACTCAGTAGGGACATATAATTTAGGAGAAATAACAGATGTTTCAAACCTTTGTTTCATAAGGTTTCTGCTACTCTGAAAATGTTTATGCAAATTGAAACGCCCAAAATAAAAATCAGTAAAAAAAAATTTTATTTGAACATTGACATTCTTATTATGAACCACACAAATATAAAGAAATTAAAATTGTAACATAAATATTTATCTTGCTAACATTTTCAATATTGAGTAATGAAGTGTTTGTGCATATTTTACTGTCTTGAAACAGAATCTCAACAATTATCTTAGGCTGTTTTTTTAACTCAAAGTTTTCCTGTCTTAGCCTTCCAAGTATGGCTGTAGCTATGAGTATTAACTACCACACCAGCAACAATTATTTTAGATATTTACAAGAAAACTATTAGCTGGGATATAGGTATCTGCACCGTAGATTTTCAAAACATATAGCTTACTATAACTCTTCAAAATAAAATATCAGTTAACTCACAAAATATCATGTTTACATGATATTAGTTCAATTTTAGGGTAGAAACCTAGATGTCAGAAAAGTTAGTATTTTTTTTTATATTACAAAGATAGTTATATACCCTTGAGTATGTTAGACTTTTTCCCTTTAACATAGAAATCAATAATGGTTTGAAAAGTTGGTACTCTTTTTCAAACTTTTTGTTTGATCTTCCTCAGTTTTAAATCATGCACCTTAGTCCCACTTATCTCCTCATCACCTTGTATCCTGCTTCCACCATTGTAACCAACCCAACAGAATAAGAATCTCATTTTGGACAATATGAACTAACCAGTACCCCGGAGCTCTTGTCTCTAGCTGCATATGTATCAAAAGATGGCCTAGTCGGCCATCACTGCAAAGAGAGGCCCATTGGACTTGCAAACTTTATATGCCCCAGTACAGGGGAACCCCAGGGCCAAAAGGGGGGAGTGGGTGGGTAGGAGATTGGGAGGGTGGGTATGGGGGACTTTTGGGATAGCATTGAATATGTAAACGAGGAAAATACCTAATTTTTTTTTTTTAAAAAAGAAGCTCACTGTGGAATTTGTAGTGTCACAGTGTATGGCCCATAGTGTGCCCTTTTATCTACACTTCTTTGTTTCCAAGTTGTTCATCTATAGAGTCTTAAGAGGTCTCTGCCTTCTACTATATTATCAGTACTAAAGCATAACTGTAACTCCTCTCAGATATCCTGTTGTTGCCCTTTGTCATGGAGATCCTGTAGTATGGAATCTGTAGGGTGGCCATTTTAATCTACTTCAGCAGTTCACCAATGGGTGTCAATGTTGTGGTGGGGCAATTCACAGCCCAGGATCTGGGCCTGAGAGTTATGTGGATAATCAGACCACCAGCTCTGCCACACTACCGCCATCTGGGAGAGCTTTCCTGCCCTTCCCAAGCTTCCCTTTCCAAAGCTGCAGCCAACAAGGGGTAGAAACAACTTTCCTGCTACCATACCCTCAGGGTTGTCTCATTGGTGCCTCTGCCATCAAAGCCAGCTTTACTGTGCTGCCCAGACAAGGTAGAGGGGTCATCCTCCTAAGTGCTACAGCAGGTAAGGGATGGAGCCAGGTCTCTAGCTCTCACTCCCTCTGAGCATGCTCACCAGTAATCCACCAAACCAGGGCCAGCTCCCTCCCTGCTGCTCAGATGAGGTGCATGGCCTACTCTCCCAAGTGCTGCAAGAGGTGATTGGGGCATCTTTCCTGGGCTCATGACCCCATCAGGGACAGCTCTCCTGCCAAGGGTGGTGAGGGCAAAAGGGAGGGAAGGGGTCTCTCCTTTGTCCAAACCACTGCACAGCAAACAAGAGGTAGGACCAGGTTTCCCATGTCCATGCACTCTAGGCACATGATCAGAAAGCCCCAAATCTAGGGCCAGCACTACTCTGCTGCTCAGTCAAGGAAGCCTGTCACTAGAGGCAGGTTTTGAGATCATATATGCTCGTATCTAGCCAGTGTTTAGACAGCTCATTTTTGCTGCCTGTGGATGAAGATTTAGAGGTCTTGGCTTCATCTCCAGCTCTAACAAAAGATCTTCCTGAACACTAACATGCTCCTCGGCAAGACAATAATGGAATAAACCTCTGAAACTGTAAGTCAGCCCCAGCAAAGTGCTTTGCTTTATAGGAATTAATGTGGTCATAGTGTCTTTTCATAACAACAAAACCCAAATTTCGACACATTCCATCCTTACCCTCCAATTCTTTCTCTGCATTTCTTTCTCACGTTCATGTAGGATCCCAAATTTAGAGACCCCCACTTTAGTCCAGGAACAGCAAGCACCCACGAACACAAGAATCCTCTCTTGTTGCAAGACGCATGAGGTTTTATTGGCAGAGCTCTGGGCCGACACGTACCTCGTGCAGGAGGCAGGGGTGTTGGCCCTGAGGCTTATAAGCTAGGGGTTTTTAAAGAAGCAAAGGAATTTGACAAAGGCTCGGGATTGATTCATTAACAGAAAGATTACATGTCAGCAAAAAGGGGCATTAGAGCTTTGTTCCGGTGGGCTTGGGGCTTATCTTTGTTCACATAACAACCAGTTGATGTATATGAATTTACTCGGCGCCAAGGGGTAACAGAAAGGAGATTCCGGCCAGATGGTGTGAACTTTAGATAAGATGACCCTGCCTTTCCTCGGATTGAGGGGAGATTCCGGCCAGATGGTGTTAGCTTAGATAATGTAGCCCCATTTGTCCTTGAATACCTTTTCATCTTTACGGCCAAGATGTTCTTAGGAATGCATTATCAACAGCCCTGCCTTGGCATGCCTGGGGGCTTGTTCTGCTTTATTCTCAGTCCCAGATCGGGGCTGTGGGCTCCTAAACAAGTTACAATATTTCATCTTCCTTCAGTTCACATTTTACTTTATACTCTGTGATAATGATTAAAAGGTCCAGGTAACAGTAAATAAATAGTAAATTACTAAAATTACTTTTTGTTAATTTATTCAACATTTTATCATTTTCATCACAAATGTAACGCTGTTCTTGTCTAGAATACAAACAAAATCTCAAAGTAAAATGAACTATAATAAGAGGATATTAGCCAAAGAAATACAGATTTCCTAGGATACAATCCACAGAACTCAAGAAACTTAACAACAAGAAGGGCCCAAGTGAGAATGCTTCAATCACACTTGGAAGGGAGAAGAAAGAAATCACACGAGGCAGAGAAAGAGAGAGGGAGAGAGAGAGATGGAGAGAGAGAGAGGGAGAGAGAGAGAGAGAGAGAGAGAGAGAGAGAGAGAGAGAGAGAGAGAGAGACCTAGGTGGGAGATGGGAGGGGGAGGAAAAAAATGAACACATTCAGGTGTGCGAAGGCAGGAGAGAAGCCCTGAGGGCTAGCAGCCCTCCCAAGTCCACCTGCCCAGAGCATAGGAGGAACTCTGGCCAGATGTGGGCTATCCTCCCTACCCCTCCTTCCCCTGCCCCCATTAGTTTCCACATATTTGGTTCTAAATTTTCATTTTTTATTAAGTCTATGACAATCCTAGAACTGAGGTATCACAGAAATGGTTCATCCTTGTTTTCTGCAATGATCACTTTTCATAATATTAAAAGAGCTGGAGTTCTATTCATCCCTCCATGTTAAAATTAACTAGGTCCTAAGATTGCTGTTTTTACTGACTGCATGTGCTGTTGTTCCCAGCTCATGTCTCCATTCAGAGATCAAAAACACGCAGCAGCCTTATGACTTGACTTGGACAATTGAGAATCCTGAAATGGGTTACTGGGCCCAACTGGCTAATACAGAAAAGCCACTTGGGATGCCGTGGTTTCCATATTTAACGTTTGATCTGTGCCGGCTGGCTGACAACTCATGGCCTGACACCCAACAGATTTTACAGCATTCATACCCTAAGTAGACTTAGGGAGACTTTTTATATGTCTGGGGAAAGAGAACTGTGGCATATGGGGAACCAGAACAATTCTATTATGCTTCTTGGGGTTGTGAAACATCGGGATGGAACGTATCAAAGGAAGATCTTATCACAGTCGCCTGACAGGGGAGAAAATCTGAAGTTCAACTTAAGTTCACCAGCCTAGGAAAGCAGGAAAAGGGCTGGGAAACTGGGAAACCTTGGGGCCTCTGACTTTATATTATTGGGGGAAAACCTCAAACTCATTTTCACAATTAGGCTCCTGATAAAACCAATAGTAAACCCCCTGACTGTGACTGTAGGACCAAACCGAATTCTGGCAAACCCTAAACCTATACCAAGAGGTCTTGGCCTGAAAAACCTATGCCAAAGTCCATTCTCAAACCAGTGTTTGTTGACCTCCCAGTCCTTCCCCAGCAGCCCCCCCCCCCCGGTAGATCTGCTCTGGTCAATAATGCTAAAAACCTTTAAGTTTTTGACCAGTTCCCAACCAGAGCTAACCATCTCCTGCTGGCTGTGTTATTATGCCAGAACCCCTTTTTATGAACGTGTTGGATTTATATATAAATATAATGAGTCCGAGAGAGACACTGCATGCAGATGGTCCCAAGAAGGCCGAGCCTTAACCCTGCAGACCATATCAGGACAGGGGACCTGACTGGGAAATGCTCCCTTATTACATCAGCATCTTTGTAACCAAAATACCCCCATGGTTCCTTCCAAATGGGTTATTTTCCCCAAACAGGTATCGTGGGCCTGTTCAACAGGGTTGACTCTGTGTGTGCATGGAGAGATTCTTAATTCCCCTACTGCAAAGGAGTTCTCTATTCTAGTCCAGTTGGTGCCACCCATAACCTATTATTCAGAAGAAATAGTGCTGAAGAACCTAATAGGGCATGTTAGGGGAGACCTCAAAAGACAGAAGAGAGAAACTATTTCCCTAACGTTGGCTATAATTCTGGGAGCAGGGCTACCTGGTGCAGGCACTGGGATAGCAGCCTTAACATTGCAAGAAAATAACTATACAGCCTTAAAATAGATACAGATTGAGACAGCCAATGCTTAGAAAAATCCATTGCACACCTAGAGTAAAATGTAGATTCCCTGGCTGAGGTAGTTGAACAGAACAGACAAGGGTTAGACTTTGTGTTCCTGCATCAGGGAAGCTTGTGTGTTGATGTATTCAAAGAATGTTGGTTTTATGTAAATCACTCTGGAATCATCAAAGAATCACTAGCTAAGGTTAGAGAAAGCATAGAGAGGTGCCAAAGAGAACAAGAAAACTCCAAAAGCTGGCATCATTCCCTATTTGATAATTCCCCATGGTTAACTACTCTCATTTCCACAATTACAGGGCCCCTTATAATTTTTTTGTTGCTGCTCACATTTGGGCCATGCATAATCAAAAAGCTTTTGCAGTATATAAAGCAGAGATTAGGGACTATTCAACTGATGGTGATGAGGTCCCTGTAAAAACCAGTTAGCACAGATGATTTAGGCCTATAAAGAGTCCAAGATTGGCCTCTATCGTCACCAAAAAGAGGGGAGAATGTTGTAACCCTCAGATTACTGATAGTAGAGAGACTTCAGTGTTGTACAGACAGAGGCTCCCATCCTCCTTTCCCCCTTCCCCCTTCCCCTGAGGCTATGCAGACAACAGACAGGTGGTTTCTGTGCTGCATCCTCCTGCAGCAGCCTGGGCTGACTCTCCCTCCCCTAGAGTTACAATGACAGGGCCCATAATAAGGACACATTCTCTCTGTCTCTGTGTCTGCAAAAACCAAAACTCCTGCTGGAAAGAACTCCAAGTACCTATCCTTGAGACCTCAGAGAAAAAGCAAGCTCAAGGGAGACCATGGAAAAAGTAAAATGTAAGCAGAGGTCAGGTCACAGACAGATAAAACTGGCCATAACGTTAGTCGTTGAACAGACACTCATTACCCACTGCCCACTTCAGGACTATTACACCTTCTAGTCACCTTTTCTGTAAATATTCACAGAATTCCTATACTGTATATAAACCCAATATTTTTGGACTCAGGGTCACTTGCCAGCATTCATGCAGTGAGTGCTAGGTGGGCGAACCAAGTTTGACTTGAAAATAAGTCTTTTTTGTGAGTTTCAGTAGACTTTGTAATTCTTGGGCTCATCTGGGTTTCCTGTGGACCCAGAGCATAACATACTTAGATATTAAGAATGAGGTAATCAAAAAAAAAAAAAAAAAAAACAAAAAACAAAAAACAAAAAACAAAAAACCAAAAAACAAAAACAAAAAAACTAACAAACAAAAAAACAAAACCAAAAGCAAAACCAACAACAACAACAAAAAACAAAACAAGACAAAACAAACAAACAAACAAACAAACAAACAAACAAACAAACAAAAAACAATGAGGACATCCTGAGCTTTATAGGCAAACAGATGGAACTGGAAAATACCATGGTTATTGAGGTAACTCAGACACAAAAGAACATTCATGGTATGTATACACTAACAAATGGATAGTAGCCAAAAAACCCCAAACCAAACCAAACCAAACCAAACAAAAAACAAAAAAAATTACAGAATACACAGGATACAGTCAACAGAACTAAAAGAGCTCAACAAGCTGAAGTTCCCAAGTGAAGGCGCCTCAGTCCCAATTGGGAGGGAGAAGAAAGCAACCACAAGTTGTGAGGGAAGACAGAACATGGGAGGGAAAGTGGAAAGGGGTAGAGTGGGGGATGGATTCTGATCTGGTATTGGATAAGGGAAAAAAGACTGAAGTCTTGAGGGCCAGCAGAAAGAATGAAAATAGGCAAACTCAGGAAATAGGATGTTTCAAAAATGCCCTAGAATGAACCAGAGACCTGGGAGGTGAGAGATTCCAGCTTCTGGCTATTATAAATTAGGCTGCTATGAACATAGTGGAGTGTGTGTCCTTATTACAAGTTGGAACATCTTCTGGGTATATGCCCAGGAGAGGTATTGCTGGATCTTCCTGTAGTACTATGTCCAATTTTCTGAGGAACCACGAGACTGATTTCCAGAGTGGTTGTACCAGCTTGAAATCTCACCAATAATGGAGGAGTGTTCCTCTTTCTCCACATCCCCGCCAGCATCTACTGTCACCTGAATTTTTGATCTCAGCCATTCTGACTGGTGTGAGGTGGAATCTCAGGGTTGTTTTGATTTGTATCTCCCTGATGATTAAGGATGTTGAACATCTTTTTGTTTCTCTTACATTCTGTATTCCTCATTTGAGAATTTGTTTAGCTCTGTACCCCATTTTCAATAGGGTTATTTGATTTTTCTGGAATTCATCTTCCTGAGTTCTTTATATATATTGGATATTAGTCTCATATATGATTTAGGATAGGTAAAGATCCTTTCCTAATCTTTTAGTGGCCTTTTTGTCTTATTGACAGTTTCTTTTGCCTTACAGAAGCTTTGCAATTTTCTGTGGTCCGGTTTGTGGATTCTCGATCTAACAGCACGAGCCATTCCTCTTATGTTCAAGAATATTCCCCCTGTGCCCATATTTTAATGGCTTTGATCCACTTTCTTCTCTATAAGTTTCAGTGTCCCTGGTTTTATGTGGAGTTCCTTGATCAACTTAGACTTGAGCTTCTTTTTCTTTCTTTTCTGGATATATTGGAATTTTTTCTAATATTCATTGTAGAAGAATATGGGAAATGTTCATAAAAACATTCCTAAATGTTCCATAACCTTCCCAAACATTGTCTCTAGCTGGAGACCAACTGTTTAAATATATTAGCCTACTCAAAATATTTTATATTCAAATCATAATAAGACTGAAGCTATGGTGACAACTAGAGGCATAAATTGCTTTTGAGTAAAAATTTCACACAAAATTGACAACTTTGACCATAGAACAGGAGCTGAGTTAACATGTCAGTGGTGGGCATAAATATACCACCTCCTGTTTAAACGTGTGCATTGTGTTTAAACTGTAAGACAGAGTTTGCAACACCTATTCCCTTGTTTCTCTTCCCAATATTTCATTATTGAATAAAGCTTCTTTGTCTGAATTTTTTTACTTGTCTATTTGGTTGTTATATAGGAGATAGGTGGCCAGGCATATTACTTCTATGACTTCTACCTTTGTGATTGCTAGTCTTAGTTGTTAACTTTACTGAAAAGGGAACTAAGTAAAAGTGAAAAGCACTGGATACAACTGTAAGTAATTTTTGGTTCATTGCCTCATTTGAGGTCTAAAAACCTATCCTAACTCTGGGCCACATATTCTTGTGCTAGCCTATGTAAAGCACATAGAAGCCCCCTTTGGTTTTTGCCTGCTTGTCTTCATTCTCACAGGTATGTCTGTTATTTTGAAGGTTTTAAAGTATATTTCTTTGAGAGTTCAACATATACTGAAGAACATCTAGGAAATTCAGTCTTATGGACAGAAGATCTATTGAATTCCTTGACTTTCTGACCATAGACATCTATTTTTAAATACCTGGGCTGGACCACAGTGTATAAATCCCTCTACAAACACACACACACACACACACACACACACACACACACACACACACACACACACACAATTATTTCAGTTTTTTCTTTAAAGAATTTTGACTACCATACTACCATAAACCTAAAACCTCTAAAATTAAATTTATCTTTCTATATCCAATTACTTTCATGCTCCTGTTTTGAAGATATTGTAAACTATGTCATAATATCCCTTTTATTAATTATTTTATTTATTTATATTTCAAATGTTATCCCCTTCAGCATACCCCCTCCATGAGGCCCATACCACACTTCTCTCCTTTCTCTAAAAGGTTACTCTCCCACCAACCTCTCTAGAATTTGCCTTTTCTGGAGACATAAATCTTCCACAGGACAAGCACACACCCTCGTCGCACTGAGGTCAGACAATGCAATCCTCTGCTACATATGTATGGTAGAGGTCATGGACTAGTACATGTATGCTCTTTGGTTGGTGGCTTAGTACCTGAGAATTCTGGGAAATCTAGTTTTTTCATGCTGTTGTTCTTCCTATAGGGTTGCAATTCCCTTCATTTCCTTCAGTCTTTCTCCAAACTCTTCCATAGGGGTTCCTGGGTTTAGAACAATGGTTGGCTGTAAATATTTGCATCTGTCTCAGTCAGTTGCTGGCATAGCCTCTTTTAGGACAGTCATGCCATGTTCCTGTCTGAAAGCATATCTTGGTCAATTAACAAATGGGACCTCCTGAAACTGAAAAGGTTCTGTAAGGCAAAGGACACTGTCAATAGGACAAAATGGCAACCTACTAACGGAGAAAAGATCTTTACTAACCCTACATCTGATCGAGGTCTAATTTTCAAAATATACAAAGAATTCAAGAAGATAGACTCCAAAAACTCAAACACCCTAATGAAAAAATGGGCTCTAGAGCTAAACAAAATTCTCAATTTAGGAATCTCAAAAGACTGAGAAGCACCTAAAGAAATGTTCAACATCCTTATTTATAGTGAAATACAAATCAAAACCACCCTGAGATTCCATCCTACACCAATCAGAATGGTTAAGACCAAAATGTCAGGTGACAATAGCTGCTAGAGCGAATGTAGAGAAAAAGAACACTTTATCGTTGCTGGTGGGATTGCAAAGTGTTTTCCAGATTCCATAATCTGGAAAACAATCTGGCATTTCTTTCGTTTTTTTTTTTTTTTAATTAGGTATTTATTCCATTTACACTTCCAATGCTATCCCAAAAGTCCCCACACCCTCCCACACCCACTCCCCTACCCACCCACTCCTATTTCTTGGCCCTGGCATTCCCCTATACTGAGGCATATAAGGTCTGCATGACCAATGGGCCTCCTTTCCACTGATGGCCGACCAGGCCACCTTCTGATGCATAAGCAGCCAGAGACATGAGCTTTGGGGGGGGGGGGGGTGCGGGTACTGGTTAGTTCATATTGTTGTTCCACCTATAGGGTTGCAGATACACCCAGCTCCCTGGGTACTTCCTCCAGCTCCCCATTGGGGGCCCTGTGATCCATCCAACAACTGACTGTGAGCATCCACTTCAGTGTTCGCTAGGCCCTGGCATAGTCTCACAATAGACACCTTTATCAGGGTCCTTGCAGCAAAAACTTGCTACTGTATGCAATGGTGTCAGCATTTGGAGGTGATAATGGGATGGATCCCTGGGTATGGAAGTCTCTAGATATTCCATCCTTTCATCTTAGCTCCAAACTCTGTCTCTGTAGCTCCTTTCATGAGTGCCTTGCTCCCAATTCCAACAAGGTGCAAAGTATCCACACCTTGGTCTTCGTTCTTTTCAAGCTTCATGTGTTTCACAAATTGTATCTTATATCTTGGGTATCCTAAGTTTCTGGGCTAATATCCACTTATCAATGAGTATATATCATGTGAGTTCTTTTGTGACTGAGTTACCTCACTCAGGATGATGCCCTCCAGGTCCATCCATTTGCCTGGGAATTTCATAAATTCATTCTTTTTAATAGCTGAGTAGTACTCCATTGTGTAGATGTACCACATTTTCTGTATCCATTCCTCTCTTGAGGGTCATCTGGGTTCTTTCCAGCTTCTGGCTATTATAAACAAGACTGCTATGAACATAGTGGGTCATGTGTCCTTCTTACTGGTTGGAACATCTTCTGGATATATGGCCAGGAGAGGTATTGCAGCATCCTACGGTAATACTACGTCCAATTTTTTGAGGAACCGCCAGACTGATTTCCAGAGTGGTTGTACAAGCTTGCAATCCCACCAACAATGGAGGAATGTTCTTCCTTCTCAACAGCCTCGCCAGCATGTGCTGTCACCTGAAGTTTTGATCTTAGGCATTCTGACTGGTATTAGGTGGAATCTCAGGGATCTTTTGATTTGCATTTCCCTGATGATTAAGGATGCTGAACATTTTTTCAGGTGCTTCTCAGCCATTCGGTATAGCTCAGGTAAAAATACTTTGATTAGCTCTGAGCCCCATTTTTTTCTCTTTTTTTAATTGGGTATTTTCCTCGTTTACATTTCCAATGCTATTCCAAAAGTCCCCCATACCAAACCCCCCCAATCCCCTACCCACCCACTCCCCTTTTTTGACCCTGGCGTTCCCCTGTACTGGGGCATATAAAGTTTGCAAGTCCAAAGGGACTCTCTTTCCAGTGATGGCTGACTAGGCCATCTTTTGATACATATGCAGCTAGAGACAAGAGCTCCGGAGTACTGGACAGTTCATATTGTTGTTCCACCTATAGGGTTGCAGTTCCCTATGGAATCTTCTGCACCTGAGTTTCTCTCTTCCATGTCTTGTATTCTATTGCTGATGCTCCCATCTATGGTTCCAGATATCTTTCCTAGGGTTTCTATCTCCAGCGTTGCCTCACTTGGGTTTTCTTTATTGTGTCTACTTCCCTTTTTAGGTCTTGGATGGTTTTATTCAATTCCATCACTTGTTTGGTTGTGTTTTCCTGCAATTCTTTAAAGGAATTTTGTACTTCCTCTTTAATGTCTTCTATCTGTTTAGCAGTGTTCTCCTGTATTTCTTTAAGTGAGTTATTTAAGTCCTTCTTGATGTCCTCTATCATCATCATGAGATATGCTTTTAAATCCAGGTCTAGCTTTTCGGGTGTGTTGGGGTGCCCTGGACTGGGCGAAGTGGGAGTACTGGATTCTGATGATGGTGAGTGGTCCTGGTTTCTGTTAGTAAGATTCTTACGTTTACCTTTCGCCATCTGGTAATCTCTGGCGTTAGTTGTTATAGTTGTCTCTGTTTATAGATTGTTCCTCTCGTGATTTTGTTACCCTCTATCAGCAGACCTGGGATACTAGATCTTTCCTCTGAGTTTCAGTGGTCAGGGCAGTCTCTGCAGGCAAGATCTCTTTCAGGGAAGGTGCACAGTTATCTGGCGTTTGGACCTCCTCCTGGCCGAAGATGAAGGCCCAAAACAGGATCTTTCCCAGAAGCTGTGTTGCCTTGGCCTGTAACAGAAGTCATTGTTTCAGTAGTCCACACTCTCACCTGTGTAGACTACTTTCCCCGGAGTCCTGGAACCTAGATGGCTTCCTCGGATCCTGAGGCAAAGGCTTCCCAGGCTGGGTGGACACCTGTCCTCTGGCCAGGAAGGTGGCCGGATGTCTGGAGCCCGAAAACGGCGCTGCCCCAGAAGCTCTGCGGCCCTCGAGTGTCCCTGAAGCTCCTAGCGTCTGTAGTCCACACTCTCACCTGTGCAGACTGTTCTCCACAGAGTCCCGGAACGAAGGTGGCTTCCGTGGAACCTGAGGCAGAAGCCTCCCGGGCTGGGCGGACACCTGTCCTCTGGCCCCGAAGGTGACCAGTTGTCTGGAGCCGAAAATGCAATCTGGCATTTCTTCACAAAATTGGAAATAAGTCTATCTGAATATCCATATATACAAATGTCTTAGTCAGGGTTTCTATTCCTGCACAAACATCATGACCAAGAAGCAAGTTGGGGAGGAAGGGGTTTATTTGGCTTACATTTCCATACTGCTGTTGATCACCAAAGGATGCAGGACTGGAACTCAAGCAGGTCAGAAAGCAGGAGCTGATGCAGAGGCCATGGAGGGATGTTCTTTACTGGCTTGCTTCTCCTGGCTTGCTCAGCCTGCTCTCTTATAGAACCCAAGACTACCAGTCCAGAGATGGTCCCACCCACAAGGGGCCTTTCCCCCTTGATCACTAATTGAGAAAATGCCTTACAGTTGGATCTCATGGAGGCATTTCCTCAACTGAAGCTCCCTTCTCTGTGATAACCCCAGCTGTGTCAAGTTGACACAAAATTAGCCAGTACAATTGACCCCTTGTCAACTTGACACACAACCACATCACTAGTAAGCCTCAACCCTTACAGTCTTATTCATCCCCAAGATTTAAATAACTTTAAAAGTCCCACAGTCTTTACATATTCTTAAAATTTCAATTTCTTTAAAATAGCCATCTCTTTTAAAATCCAAAGTCTTTTTACAATTAAAAGTCTCTTAACTGTGGGCTCCACTAAAACAGTTTCTTCCTTCAAGAGGGAAAATATCAGGGCACAGCCACAATCAAAAGCAAAAGTCAATCTCCAACCGTCCAATGTCTGGGATCCAACTTACGATCTTCTGGGCTCCTCCAAGGGCTTGGGTCACTTCTCCAGCCATGCCCTTTGTAGCACACGCGTCATCCTCTAGGCTCCAGATGCCTGTACTCCACTGCTGCTGTTGCTCTTGGTGGTAATCTCATGGTACTGGCATCTCCAAAACACTGCATGACCCCTTCAGTCCTGGGCCATCAAATGCAACTGAGGCTGGACTTTCACCAATGGCCTTCCATGGCCTCTCACAGTGCCAAGCCTCAGCTGCTCTGCTCAACTCCTTCATGCCTTCAAAACCAGTACCACCTGGGTGACCCTTATACATTACCAAGTCCAGCCACAACACAAGGTACAACTTTGGCTATATCTGGAACACAGCCACTGTGCTCTCAGAAAACACTTCCCAGAAGATGTCACCTCAATGATGCTGGTCTCTTCTTAATCACCGCTAATTTCTTAGCTCCAGCTAACCAGCATCAATAGTCCCAGTAATGCTAAGTTTTTGCTTTAGTAGTTCTGGTATCTTGTTAATCACAGCTGATTCTTCAGCCCCAGCTAACCAGGACTACAGAATCTTCACAATCAAAACAGCAATGGCCCTGAAAAGAGTCTTTAATTTTCCCTCTGAAATTTCACAAACCAGACCTCCATCTTCTGCAGTGTTCTCAACACTATCTTCCAAGCTCCTACACAACATCTGACAGAGCTTTTAACAACGGATGGATCTTCAAGCCCAAAGTTCCAAAGTCCTTCCACAGTCCTCCCCAAAACATGGTCAGGTTGTCACAGGAATACCCCACTCTGCTGGTACCAATTTGTCTTAGTCAGGGTTTCTATTCCTGCACAAACATCATGACCAAGAAGCAAGTTGGGGAGGAAGGGGTTTATTTGGCTTACATTTCCATACTGCTGTTGATCACCAAAGGATGCAGGACTGGAACTCAAGCAGGTCAGAAAGCAGGAGCTGATGCAGAGGCCATGGAGGGATGTTCTTTATTGGCTTGCTTCTCCTGGCTTGCTCAGCCTGCTCTCTTATAGAACCCAAGACTACCAGTCCAGAGATGGTCCCACCCACAAGGGGCCTTTCCCCCTTGATCACTAATTGAGAAAATGCCTTACAGTTGGATCTCATGGAGGCATTCCCTCAACTGAAGCTCCTTTCTCTGTGATAACCCCAGCTGTGTCAAGTTGACACAAAATTAGCCAGTACAACAAATTCTGGGCATATACTCCAAAATGCTCTACCATATCATAAGTAAACCTTCGGTGTTTACAGCAGCCTTAATTATAATAGCTGAATGCTGGAAACAACCCAGATGTCCTTCAACCGAAAAATAGATACAGAAAATGTGGTACATTTACTCAGTGAAAGACTACTGAAGAGGCAGGCAGATTTCTGAGTTCAAGGGCAGCCTGGTCTACAGAGTGAATTCCAGGACAGCCAGGGCTATACAGGGAGATACTTTCCCGAAAAACAAACAAACAAACAAACAAAAAAAACAAAAAACAAAAACAAAACAACAACAACAAAACGACTCAGCTATTCAAAATGAGGATATCAGTTTTTTTTTTTTTTCAGGAAAATGCATGGAACTAGAAAATATCATCCTGAGTGAAGTAACCCAGACACCAAAGGAGATATATATGAATATATGGTATGGTATGTAGTCACTGATAAGTGGATATTAGCCAAAAGTTCAGAATATCCATGAAGAATTCACAGAGCATATGAAGATTAAGAAGAGGGAAAGCCCAAATGTGGATGCTTCAATCTCCAATCTCACTTGGAACATGGAACAACATAATCATTGGAGGCAGAGGTATGGAGGGACATGTGTGTAACAGGGGAGGTGGAGGGAAGAAAAGGAGGCAGTATCTGGTGTGAGGAAGACAGGAAAGAAGCCCTGAGGGCCAAGAGAATGAATAGAAATATCTAGTAGTGTGGCGTGGGGAATGGGAAGAACCACTACTAAATCCCAGACAGCATGGTTGTGAGGCTCTCAGGACCCAATGAGGATGACATTAGACGAAATGCCCAACAGCAGTGTGATAGAACCTGAAGAGACCCTTTCATGTATAAAGTAAAATGGTTCTATTTTAATATATAGAAACGTTCATATAATTTTTGACCTTAGATATGCATAGGTGTTCTATTATATTGTTTCATGTGTGGTAAATTATGATTATGAGGGCATATCTCTGATGTAGATCCAGTTTGATTATGGTGATTTTTTTTCAATGCAGTATGAATCTTTTTTTCTACTAAGTTTGCAAACCTGGAAACCAATTTTGAAAGGAGAGAACCAGCTTCTGAAAGTTGTCCCATGACCTGCACATTCATGATGTGACGTATGCAACCACAGAAAGGAAAGTATATCAGAGAAACACAAATGCAGTTACATTTACAAAAGAAATTCTGTAGTCTGGTAGAACTCATTGCTAAAACCATCTAGTCCTGGACTTTTATGGTACATTCCCTGCCATGATACCATTACCACATTTCAAGAACATGAGTTCTTATATTGGTTTTCTTTTATCCCCTTCATTTAAATATGCAGGTAATATATACCTATAAGTTTTTTTCAGTTTCTTCAAGATTTTATAATTTTTGTATTATTATTTCAGAATATTATCTTATGTTTCATTGAATTTCTTTAGTATATTTTAGACTCTTTCTGCAGACAACTGAAATAATGGCTAGTGCTTTATTGTTTTATGGTAGTGCTTAATTACTTAGTGAATAGGTTAAACTCTTTGCTGCTATCTGGAATCTAAGAACACTGGGAAAAGGCTTTAGCTATGTTAGAATACAATCTTAAAAGACATTACAATAAGGTAATACTATATAGAGTGGACATGGATCCATACACTAGACTAAGGTGGATTTGGAAAATTAATTTTATGGGTTAGGGGAATAGCCAAAGATCCAGGAGTAAGTTTCCTTGAAACTCTTTCCTCATGAGAAAGCTTTCAGACTTTCATCTGTCAAGCTGACTCCACTGGAGTCCCGTGGCAGTATATGTTGGAGTATACTTGGTTTTGTTGATTTCTGTACTGTACTGTCCTTGGCAATAAACGGCCATCTAGTAGTATCATTTCTACCCCTGAGAATAGAACTACCAACCACTATGTCTTCCATAGTCCACATTTAAATTTTCTACAAAGTTTGTGACATGTTCACTCTTCTAAGTTATAGATTATTTTACTCAAACTTTATGCATAAGATTACTTCTCCTGGTTTGATCCTGCACTCACCACTTCTGGTGAGTGCAGGATCAAACCAGGAGAAATAGGGTTAACACAGACAGCACTAGAACAAAAGGCTTTCAGTGCTGCCTTCCAGTTAAGGGGAGGGATTAAGAAGGATCAAAGTTACTCACAGTATCCTCTCTGAGTTGAATCCACCATGGTTCTGAACCTGCTCTGGTTGGTCGGAGGTTCTCCTCTCTGGTGCTGTGCCTTGTTAAGGCGTTTTTCCCCAGGGTTTCGAGCACCAAGTATCCTGAGCTTATCCCTGTCCCACAGGAAATAAACACAGGACACGCCAGATTCTTCCGTGGTTAACTTTACTTCATAAAATATTGAGGTAGACAAAGAAGGCTCAGAAAGTGTGTGGCTTAAATACTTTTTGGTGACATGTCTAAACTAGGATTGGTAGCTACACCCACGAATCTCATGCACCCTAGGGATAGGCACACCTAGAAGCTCATTCATTGGGGGCCCTTGTTCCATCCAATAGATGACTGTCAGCATCCACTTCTGTATTTGCCAGGCACTGGCAGAGCCTCACAAGAGATAGCTATATCAGGGTCCTGTCAGAAAAATCTTTCTGGCTTATGCAATAGTGTTTGAATTTGTTGGTTGATTATGGGATGGATCCCTGGGTGGAACAGTCTCTGAATGATCCTTACTTCTGTCTCAGCTCTGAACTTCGTCTCTGTAACTTCTTCCATGGGTGTTTTGTTCCCCATTCTAAGGAGCAAAATATCCACACTTTGTTCTTCCTTATTCTTGAGTTTCATGTTTATTGCAAAGTGTATCTTGTGTATTCTAGGTTCCTGGGCAAATATCCACTTATCAGTGAATATATATCAAGTGACTTCTTTTGTGATTGGGTTACCTCACTCAGGATGATACCCTCCAGATACATCCACTTGCCTGAGAATTTCATAAATTCATTGTTTTTAATAGTTGAGTAGTACTCCATTGTGCAAATGTACCACATTTTCTGTATCCACTCCTTTGTTGAGGGACATCTGAGTTCTTTCCAGCTTCTAGCTATTATAAATAAGGCTGATATGAACATAGTAGAGTGTGTGTCCTTATTACAAGTTGGAACATCTTCTGGGTATGTGCCCAGGAGAGGAATTGTTGGATCCACTGGAAGTACTATGTCTAGTTTTCTGAGGAACCACCAGACTGATTTCTAGAGTGTTTGTATCAGCTTGTAATCCCACCAGCAATGCAGTGTTCCTCTTTCTCCACATCCTAGCCAGCATCTACTGTCACCTGAATTTTTGATCTTAGCCATTCTGACTGGTGTGAGGTGGAATCTCAGGGCTGTTTTGATTTGCATTCCCTGATGATTAAGGATGTTGAACATTTTTTCAGGTGCTTCTCAGCCATTTGAAATTCCTCAGTTGAGAATTCTTTGTTTAGCTCTGTACCCCATTTTAATGGGGTTATTTGAATTTCTGGATTTCATCTTCTTGAGCTCTGAATATATTGGATATTAGCCCCCTATCAGATTTAGGACTGGTATAAATTCTTTCCCAATCTGTTGGTGGCCTTTTTGTTTTATTGACAGTATCTTTTGCCCTACAGAAGCTTTGCAATTTTATGAAATCCCATTTGTCGACTCTTGATCTTACAGCACAGGCCATTGCTGTTCTGTTTAGGAATATATCTCCTGTGCCCATATCTTCAAGGTTTTTCCCCACTTTCTCCTGTATAAATTTAAATGCCTCTCGTTTTATGTGGAGTTCTTTGATCCACTTAGACTTGAGCTTTGTACAAGGAGATAAGAACGGATCAAATCTCATTCTACATGATAACCGCCAGTTGTGCCAGCTCCATTTTTTGAAAATGCTGTCTCTGTTCCACTGGATGGTTTTAGCTCCCTTGTCAAAGATCAAGTAACCATAGGTGTGTTGGTGTATTTCTGGGTCTTTAATTCTATTCCATTGATCTACCTGTCTCTTACTGTACTAGTACCATGCAGTTTTTAATCACAAATGCTCTGTAATACAGCTTTAGGTCAGGCATGATGATTCCCCCAGAGGTTCTTTTATTGTTGAGAATATTTTTAAGACATAGCTTTCATAGTAAAGTTTTGCTTTGGGGTTTTGCCTCCGGGTATAAGAAGTTAGAGTACCTAGTATAGGAATCACATATAACTATATGAAAATATAATTTAATTTAAGGAGAGTAATGAAAAGAAGATAAAATTAATTATAGTAAAGAATAATCAATTCTTTTAAACCAGATGCATTCCTATTTTTCTCTCCATGAAACTTTAGTCAGAAATATATACAGCTATAGACTATAAGTGATTAAAATGTTTTGATTCTACATCACTGTGAAAGTTGGAAAAAATTCAAATATTCAGTATCTTAATAAATCTATTGCTATTGCCATTTTTGATATATATGAATAAGTTTTGTCACTGATAATAGTTCTAAAGCAAATAAAATATAAAAATCAAATTTGAATGCTCTATTATGTTAGGAATCAGTAATGCGTATCCATAAATATATATAAATTAAAGCTATCATTATTCTTGGCTTTAAGAAAACTTCCAATGATATTTGACTTTTATGATAAATAATTAGTTTTAAAAATAATTATTTTCTTTTTGTTCCTTTTTTCTTTTCTTTTCCTTTCATTTCATTTATTTTCTTTCTTTCTTTCCTTCCTACTTTCTTTCTTTCTTCCTTTTTTTTTTTTTTTTTTTTTTTTTTTTTTTTTTTTTTTTTGAGACAGGGTTTCTCTGTGCAGCCCTGGCTGTCCTGGAACTCATTCTATAGACCAGGCTGGCCTTGAACTCAGAAATCCACCCGCCCCTGCCTCCCGAGTGCTGGGATTAAAGGCGTGTGCCACCAATGCCTGGCTTTCTTTTTTGTTTAATTGTTACTTTCTAGTATGCTTAATTACAACTCAGTATAGAAAAATAATGTCAGCACATAATTTCATGTCCATATTAAGTAGACATTAATATTCTTTTACATACTTCTATGATATCATGTTTAGAGACATTTCAATCATAAATTTATAATTTATTAGAATAAAATTAGTTGAGTAAATGGGTAACAAAGCATGAATTTGGGAAAAAATTAATGTGAAATTTCAAATTGTTTCATTTTTTTAATTAGATATTTTCTTTACTTACTTTTCAAATGTTATCCCCTTTCTTACTTTCCCCTCTGAAAAATCCCCTATTTTCTACCCCCTCCCCTCTTCCCCAACCCATCCTCTCTGATTCTTGGTCATGCCATTCCCCTATACTGAGCATAGAATGTTCACAGGACCTAGTGTCTCCCCTCCCATTGATGACTGACTAGTCCATCCTCTGCTACATATACAGTTACAGCAACAAGTTCTACCATGTGTTTTCTTTGATTGGTGATTTAGTTCTAAGGAGCTTTGGGAGTAATGGCTAGTTCATATTGATGTTCCTCCTATGGGACTTCAAACCCCTTTAACTCCTTGGGAACTTTCTCTCGCTCCTTCATTGGGGACCCTGTGCTCTGTCCAATGGATGATCGTGAGCGTCCACTTCTGTATTTGCCAGGCACTGGAAGAGCCCCTCAGGAGACAGTTTTATCAGGTTCCTGTCAGCAAGCTCTTGTTAGCATTTAGATTTCGTGGTTGTTTGTGGGGTAGATCCCCATGTGGGGCAGTCTCTGGATGGTTTTTCCTTCAGTCTCTGCTCTGAACTTTGTCTTTGTAACTCCTTCCATGGGTATTTTTGTTTCCCCTTCTAAGAAGCATTCTGAGCTTCTGGGCTAATATCCACTTATCACTGAATGCATATCATGTGTGTTCTTTTGTGAGTTTTAAAAAGCTTGCTTATATGGTTTTTAAAAATATCAATAATGACCTAAAATAGTCATAGTAGTTATAATTGTTCATAATTTAGAGACTTGTGAACCCTTTTTAAAACACTGCAATTTATATTATGAACAGATTTTGCTTCTATTTAAAATATTAGGGAAAATTTTTATGTCACCCTTAAATTATTAAAGGAAGGCATGCTACTTTCAAAATTCTTTTAGGAATATCTGGAAAGATGGCTCAATATTTAAGATAATTTGATACTTTTGAAGAAAAGCTAGATTTGTCTTTTAGTAGCAACATATTGCTCACACCACTTTTAATTCCAGTTAAAAGGGATTTGCTACCCTCTTTTGACATCTTTGGGTTCAAGGCACACATGTGGTGCACACACACACACACACACACACACACACACACACACACACACACACACGTAGGTGTTGGTGTAGGTGTAGATAATATAGATGTGAAATTTCAAATTGTTTCATTTTTTTAATTAGATATTTTCTTTACTTACTTTTCAAATGTTATCCCCTTTCTTACTTTCCCCTCTGAAAAATCCATTTGGTGTTAAGAGCTCTGCCAGACATTGTGTAGGAGCTTGGAAGATAATGTTGAATGAAAACAGTGCAGAAGATGGAGGCCTGGCTTGTGAAATTTCAGAGGGAAAATTAAAGACTTTTCAGGGCCATTGTTACTTTGGTTGTGAAGATTCTGTGGTTCTGGTTAGCTGGGGCTGAAGAATCAGCTGTGATTAACAAGATACCAGGACTACTAAAGCAAAAACTTAGCATTACTGGGACTATTGATGCTGGTTAGCTGGAGCTAAGAAATTAGCAGTGATTAAGAAGAGACCAGCATCATTGGGGTGACATCTTCTGGGTAGTGTTTTCTGAAAGCACAAAGAGGCTGTGTTCCAGAGATAGCCAAGGTTGTACCTTGTGCTGTGGCTGGACTTGGTAATGTGTAAGAGTCACCCAGGTGGTACTGGTTTTGAAGGCATGAAGAGGTCATGCAGAGCAGATGAGGCTCAGCACTGTGAGAGGCCATGGAAGGCCATTAAGTGAAGGTGCAGCCTCAGTTGAAATTGACAGCCCAGGACTGAAGGGGACATGCAGTGTTTTGGAGATGCCAGTACCATGAGATGACCACCAAGAGCAGCAGCAGTGGAATACAGGCATCTGGAGCCTAGAGGACGACGTGTGTGCTACAAACGGCATGGTTCGAGAAGCGACCCAAGCCCTTGGAGGAACCTAGAAGATCATGAGTTGGATCCCAGACATTGGACAGTTGGAGATTGATTTTTGCTTTTGATTGTGACTGTGCCCTGATATTTTCCTCTTGAAGGAAGAAACTATTTAGTGGATCCCACAGTTAAGAGACTTTTAATTGTAAAAAACTTTTTATTTTAAAAGAGATGAATATTTTAAAGAGATTGAAAATTTAAGAATATGTAAAGACTGTGGGACGTTTAAAGTTATTTAGATCTTGGGGATGAATAAGAACTAAGGGTTGAGGCTTACTAGTGATGTGTTTGTGTGTCAAGTTGACAAGGGGTCAATTGTACTGGCTAGTTTTGTGTCAACTTGACACAGCTGGAGTTGAGGAAATGCCTCCATGAGATCCAACTGTAAGGCATTTTCTCAATTAGTGATCAAGGGGGAAAGGCCCTTTGTGGGTGTAACCATCTCTGGGCTGGTAGTCTTAGGTTCTATAAGAGAGCAGGCTGAGCAAGCCAGGGGAAGCAAGCCAGTAAGGAACATCCCTCTATGGCTTCTTCATCAGCTCCTGCTTTCTGACCTGCTTGAGTTCCAATCCTGACTTCTTTGGTGATGAACAGCAGTATGGAAGTGTAAGCCAAATAAACCCTTTCCTCCCCTACTTGCTTCTTGGTCATGATGTTTGTGCAGGAATAGAAAACCTGACTAAGACAGACATCTAGCTTAAAAGTTATCCGAGGTTAGGTGCTTCTCTGTCATTTGGTATTCCTCAGTTGAAAATTCTTTGCTTAGCTCTGTACCCCACTTTACAATAGGGTTACTTGGTTCTCTGGAGTCTGACTCTTGAGGACTTAGTGTATATTGGATATTAGCCCTCAATGGATGAAGGATTGGTAAAGATCTTTTTCCAATCTGTTGGTTGCCTTTTTGTCCTATTGGCAGTGTCCTTTGCCTTACAGAAGCTTTGATGTTTTATGAGGTCCCATTTGTCAATTCTTGATCTTAGAGCATAAGTCATTGGTGTTCTGTTCAGGAAATTTCCCCCTGTGTCCATGTGCTCTAGATTCTTCACCACTTTTTCTTATATTAGTTTCAGTGTACCTGGTTTTATGTGGAGGTCCCTGATTCACTTGCACTTGAGCTTTGTACAAAAAGATAAGAATGGATCAATTTGCATTCTTCTACATGCTAACGGCTAACTGAGCAAGCACCATTTATTGAATATGCTGTTTTTTTTTTCCCACTGAATAGTTTTGCATCCATTCTCCAAGATAAGGTGACCATAGGTATGTGGGATCATTTCTGCATCTTCAATTCTATTCCATTGATCTACCTGCCTGTCACTGTACCAATACCATGCAGTTTTTATCACAATTGTTCTGTAGTACCTCTTGAGGTCAGGGGTGGTGATTAAACCAGAAGTTCATTTATTGTTGAGAATAGTTTTTACTATCTGAGGTTTATTTTGTTATTCCAGATGAATTTACAAATTGCTCTCTCTTGCTCTGTCAAGTCTTGAGTTGGGATTTTGATGGGGATTCAAAATCCTTAGTCATCATGGAAATAAAAATCAAAACAACCCTGAGATTCCACCTCTCACCAGTCAGAATGGCTAAGATCGAAAACTCTGGTAAGAGCAGATGCTGGCAAGGATGTGGAGAAAGAAGAAAACTTGTCCATTGCTGGTGGCATTTCAAGCTGGTACAACCACTCTGGAAATCATTTTGGTGGTTCCTCAAAAACTGGACATTGTACTACCAGAAGATCCAACAATACCACTTCTAGGAATATACCCAGAAGATGCTCTAACATGTAAAAAAGACAAATGTTCCACTATGTTCCCAGCAGCCTTATTTATATTAACCAGAAGCTGGAAAGATCCCAGATGTACCTCTACAGAGGAATGAATACAGAAAATGTGGTATATTTATGCAATGGGGTACTATACAGCTCTTTTTTGTTTTTTGTTTTGTTTTTGTTGTTTGTTTTTGTTTTTTGTTTTTTGGGTTTTTTTGGGGGGGAGGGGTTCGAGACATGGTTTCTCTGTATATCCCTGGCTGTCCCCTGGAACTCACTTTGTAGACCAGGCTGTCCTCAAACTCTGAAATCTGCCTGCTTCTGCTTCCCAAATGCTGGGATGAACGGCGTGCACCACCATGCCCAGCTCATGTGTAAATGTGTTTTGTTTTTTTCTTGTTACACAGCTCTTAAAAGCAATGAGTTTACGAAATTCTTAGGCAAATGGATGGATCTGGAGGATATCATCCTAAGTGAGGTAACACAATTACAAAAGAACTTACACATGATATGCACTCACTGTTAAGTGCATATTAGACCAGAAGCTCAGAATACCCAAGATACAATTAATAAACCACATGAAACTCAAGAAGAAGAAAGACCAAAGTGTGGATACGTTGATCATTCTTAGAAGTGGTGATAAAGTACCCATGGAAGAAGTTACAGAGACAAAGTGTAGAGCAGAGACTGAAGGACTCACCATCCAGAGATTGCCCCACCTGGCGATCCATCCCATAAACAATCACCAAACCCGGACACTATTGTGGATGCCAACAAGATCTTGCTGACAGGTGCCTGATATAGCTGTCTCCTGAGACGCATTTCCAATACCTGACAAATACATAAGTGGATGCTCACAGCCATCCATTGGACTGAGCAAAAGGTCCCCAGTGAAGGAGCTAGATAAAGGACCCAAGGAGATGAAGGGGTTTGCAGCCACATAGGAAAAACAACAATATGAATTGAACAGTACACCTATAGCTCCCAGGGACTAAACCACCATCCAAAGAGTAGACATGGTGGGACTTGTGGCTCCATCTGCATATATAGAAGAGGATGGCCTAGTCAGTCATCAATGGGAGGAGAGGCCCTTGGTTCTGTGAAGGCTCTTTTTCCCCAGTGTAGGGTAATACCAGGGCTAGGAGCCACGAGTGAGTGGGTTGATGAGCAGGAGGAGGTGGCAGGATTTGGGGGTTTTGGACATGAAGCCTGGAAAGGGGCTAACATTTGAAGTGTAAATAAAGAAAATATCTAATTTAAAACCTTTAAAAGTTGTTCTTCTATGGGTCTTTTATTACATTGACAGCTAGGCTAACTGCAGCTTGACAGCTAGAGAAAAAACAACCAGCTCCTAATCCCAAGTAAACTACCACCATATTAGCTCTTTAGTCAATTCATTAGCTAGTTAAGGATTCTACATCTCTTATCAAAAAGACAAACAGGTTTGACTTCCCCACAGGCTTCATGATAAAAGACACAACAGTTTTAGATGTAATCTTTCCCAGATGTTACATTTTGTTACTCTCTTATCTAAAAATATCAGTTTGCAGTGATGGCTTCCCAATGATCAACTACTTATATCTCATGGTAAATAATTGGATGGAAAAAGATGTAAACTTTATGCAAGGTCTGAGAATAAGAAAGCTTAAGATATGAGGGTCTAAGAATATATTTGAGGGTCTAGGAAGATGTTTTGAGTTTGGTATTTATAAAACATAATGTTTGGAGGACATATAAACCTAGGGTGTTTATAAAATAATTGATTTGTTACAAAATGCTTCAAATTTCTTCTCCTTACTATGCCACAGTTATATTAAGACTTCAAGAGTTCAGAATCCTAATATTAGTCAGTGGAGTTATGATAAATTAGCCTAACTCTAAACATTCTACTATTCACTTTTATAATCACAAGTTCAAAATTTTATATTTTCTTTGGTTATATTTTAACTATAATCTTAAGGTGTATCTCATGCTAAATCTATAGGATCAACTGTCATAATTACAAATTAAAGTTTCTTTTTTTTTTCCATTTTTTATTAGGTATTTAACTCATTTACATTTAAAATGCTATACCAAAAATCCCCCATATCCACCCACCCCCACTCCCCTGCCCACCCACTCCCCCTTTTTGGCCCTGGTATTCCCCTGTACTGGGGCATATAAAGTTTACAAGTCCAATGGGCCTCTCTTTCCAGTGATGGCCGACTAGGCCATCTTTTGATATATATGCAGCTAGAGTCAAGAGCTCCGGGGTACTGGTTAGCTCATAATGTTGTTCCACCTATAGGGTTGCAGATCCCTTTAGCTCCTTGGCTACTTTCTCTAGCTCCTCCATTGGGAGCCCTATGATCCATCCATTAGCTGACTGTGAGCATCCACTTCTGTGTTTGCTGGGCCCCGGCATAGTCTCACAAGAGACAGCTACATCTGCGTCCTTTCAATAAAATCTTGCTAGTGTATGCAATGGTGTCAGCGTTTGGATGCTGATTATGGGGTGGATCCCTGGCTATGGCAGTCTCTACATGGTCCATCCTTTCATCTCAGCTCCAAACTCCGTCTCTGTAACTCCTTCCATGGGTGTTTTGTTCCCAAATCTAAGGAGGGGCATAGTGTCCACACTTCAGTCTTCATTCTCCTTGAGTTTCATGTGTTTAGCAAATTATATCTTATATCTTGGGTATCCTAGGTTTGGGGCTAATATCCACTTATCAGTGAATACATATTGTGTGAGTTTCTTTGTGAATGTGTTACCTCACTCAGGATGATGCCCTCCAGGTCCATCCATTTGGCTAGGAATTTCATAAATTCATTCTTTTTAATAGCTGAGTAGTACTCCATTGTGTAGATGTACCACATTTTCTGTATCCATTCCTCTGTTGAGGGGCATCTAGGTTCTTTCCAGCTTCTGGCTATTATAAATAAGGCTGCTATGAACATAGTGGAGCATGTGTCCTTCTTACCTGTTGGGGCATCTTCTGGATATATGCCCAGGAGAGGTATTGCTGGATCCTCCGGTAGTACTATGTCCAGTTTTCTGAGGAACCGCCAGACTGATTTCCAGAGTGGTTGTACAAGCCTGCACTCCCACCAACAATGGAGGAGTGTTCCTCTTTCTCCACATCCTCGCCAGCATCTGCTGTCACCTGAATTTTTGATCTTAGCCATTCTGACTGGTGTGAGGTGGAATCTCAGGGTTGTTTTGATTTGCATTTCCCTGATGATTAAGGATGTTGAACATTTTTTCAAGTGCTTCTCTGCCATTCGGTATTCCTCAGGTGAGAATTCTTTGTTCAGTTCTGAGCCCCATTTTTTAATGGGGTTATTTGATTTTCTGAAGTCCACCTTCTTGAGTTCTTTATATATGTTGGATATTAGTCCCCTATCTGATTTAGGATAGGTAAAGATCCTTTCCCAATCTGTTGGTGGTCTTTTTGTCTTATTGACGGTGTCTTTTGCCTTGCAGAAACTTTGGAGTTTCATTAGGTCCCATTTGTCAATTCTCGATCTTACAGCACAAGCCATTGCTGTTCTGTTCAGGAATTTTTCCCCTGTGCCCATATCTTCAAGGCTTTTCCCCACTTTCTCCTCTATAAGTTTCAGTGTCTCTGGTTTTATGTGAAGTTCCTTGATCCACTTAGATTTGACCTTAGTACAAGGAGATAAGTATGGATCGATTCGCATTCTTCTACACGATAACAACCAGTTGTGCCAGCACCAATTGTTGAAAATGCTGTCTTTCTTCCACTGGATGGTTTTAGCTCCCTTGTTGAAGATCAAGTGACCATAGGTGTGTGGGTTCATTTCTGGATCTTCAATTCTATTCCATTGGTCTACTTGTCTGTCTCTATACCAGTACCATGCAGTTTTTATCACAATTGCTCTGTAGTAAAGCTTTAGGTCTGGCATGGTGATTCCGCCAGAAGTTCTTTTATCCTTGAGAAGACTTTTTGCTATCCTAGGTTTTTTGTTATTCCAGACAAATTTGCAAATTGCTCCTTCCAATTCGTTGAAGAATTGAGTTGGAATTTTGATGGGGATTGCATTGAATCTGTAGATTGCTTTTGGCAAGATAGCCATTTTTACAATGTTGATCCTGCCAATCCATGAGCATGGGAGATCTTTCCATCTTCTGAGATCTTCTTTAATTTCTTTCTTCAGAGATTTGAAGTTTTTATCATACAGATCTTTCACCTCCTTAGTTAGAGTCACGCCAAGATATTTTATATTATTTGTGACTATTGAGAAGGGTGTTGTTTCCCTAATTTCTTTCTCAGCCTGTTTATTCTTTGTATAGAGAAAGGCCATTGACTTGTTTGAGTTTATTTTATATCCAGCTACTTCACCGAAGCTGTTTATCAGGTTTAGGAGTTCTCTGGTAGAATTTTTAGGGTCACTTATATATACTATCATATCATCTGCAAAAAGTGATATTTTGACTTCCTCTTTTCCAATTTGTATCCCCTTGATCTCCTTTTGTTGTCGAATTGCTCTGGCTAATACTTCAAGTACTATGTTGAAAAGGTAGGGAGAAAGTGGGCAGCCTTGTCTAGTCCCTGATTTTAGTGGGATTGCTTCCAGCTTCTCTCCATTTACTTTGATGTTGGCTACTGGTTTGCTGTAGATTGCTTTTATCATGTTTAGGTATGGGCCTTGAATTCCTGATCTTTCCAAAACTTTTATCATGAATGGGTGTTGGATCTTGTCAAATGCTTTTTCTGCATCTAACGAGATGATCATGTGGTTTTTGTCTTTGAGTTTGTTTATATAATGGATTACATTGATGGATTTTCGTATATTAAACCATCCCTGCATCCCTGGAATAAAACCTACTTGGTCAGGATGGATGATTGCTTTAATGTGTTCTTGGATTCGGTTAGCGAGAATTTTATTGAGGATTTTTGCATCGATATTCATAAGAGAAATTGGTCTGAAGTTCTCTATCTTTGTTGGATCTTTCTGTGGTTTAGGTATCAGAGTAATAGTGGCTTCATAAAATGAGTTGGGTAGAGTACCTTCTACTTCTATTTTGTGAAATAGTTTGTGCAGAATTGGAATTAGATCTTCTTTGAAGGTCTGATAGAACTCTGCACTAAACCCATCTGGTCCTGGGCTTTTTTTGGTTGGGAGACTATTAATAACTGCTTCTATTTCTTTAGGTGATATGGGACTGTTTAGATGGTCAACTTGATCCTGATTCAACTTTGGTACCTGGTATCTGTCCAGAAATTTGTCCATTTCGTCCAGGTTTTCCAGTTTTGTTGAGTATAGCCTTTTGTAGAAGGATCTGATGGTGTTTTGGATTTCTTCAGGATCTGTTGTTATGTCTCCCTTTTCATTTCTGATTTTGTTAATTAGGATTTTGTCCCTGTGCCCTTTAGTGAGTCTAGCTAAGGGTTTATCTATCTTGTTGATTTTCTCAAAGAACCAACTCCTCGTTTGGTTAATTCTTTGAATAGTTCTTCTTGTTTCCACTTGGTTGATTTCACCCCTGAGTTTGATTATTTCCTGCCGTCTACTCCTCTTGGGTGAATTTGCTTCCTTTTTTTCTAGGGCTTTTAGATGTGTTGTCAAGCTGCTAGTATGTGCTGTCTCCCGTTTCTTCTTGGAGGCACTCAGCGCTATGAGTTTCCCTCTTAGAAATGCTTTCATTGTGTCCCATAGGTTTGGGTACGTTGTGGCTTCATTTTCATTAAACTCTAAAAAGTCTTTAATTTCTTTCTTTATTCCTTCCTTGACCAAGGTATCATTGAGAAGAGTGTTATTCAGTTTCCACGTGAATGTTGGCTTTCCATTATTTATGTTGTTATTGAAGATCAGTCTTAGGCCATGGTGGTCTGATAGGATACATGGGACAATTTCAATATTTTTGTATCTATTGAGGCCTGTTTTGTGACCAATTATATGGTCAATTTTGGAGAAGGTCCCGTGAGGTGCTGAGAAGAAGGTATATCCTTTTGTTTTAGGGTAAAATGTTCTGTAGATATCTGTCAGGTCCATTTGTTTCATAACTTCTGTTAGTTTCACTGTGTCCCTGTTTAGTTTCTGTTTCCACGATCTGTCCTTTGAAGAAAGTGGTGTGTTGAAGTCTCCCACTATTATTGTGTGAGGTGCAATGTATGCTTTGAGCTTTACTAAAGTGTCTCTAATGAATGTGGCTGCCCTTGCATTTGGTGCGTAGATATTCAGAATTGAGAGTTCCTCTTGGAGGATTTTACCTTTGATGAGTATGAAGTGTCCCTCCTTGTCTTTTTTGATAACTTTGGGTTGGAAGTCGATTTTATCCGATATTAAAATGGCTACTCCAGCTTGTTTCTTCAGTCCATTTGCTTGGAAAATTGTTTTCCAGCCTTTCACTCTGAGGTAGTGTCTGTCTTTTTCCCTGAGATGGGTTTCCTGTAAGCAGCAGAATGTTGGGTCCTGTTTGTGTAGCCAGTCTGTTTGTCTATGTCTTTTTATTGGGGAATTGAGTCCATTGATATTAAGAGATATTAAGGAAAAGTAATTGTTGCTCCCTTTTATTTTTGTTGTTAGAGTTGGCATTCTGTTCTTGTGGCTGTCTTCTTTTTGGTTTGTTGAATGATTACTTTCTTGGTTGTTCTAGGGCGTGATTTCCGTCCTTGTATTGCTTCTTTTCTGTTATTATCCTTTGAAGGGCTGGATTCGTGGAAAGATATTGTGTGAACTTGGTTTTGTCGTGGAATACTTTGGTTTCTCCATCTATGGTAATTGAGAGTTTGGCCGGGTATAGTAGCCTGGGCTGGCATTTGTGTTCTCTTAGTGTCTGTATAACATCTGTCCAGGCTCTTCTGGCTTTCATAGTCTCTGGTGAAAAGTCTGGTGTAATTCTGATAGGCCTTCCTTTATATGTTACTTGACCTTTCTCCCTTACTGCTTTTAATATTCTATCTTTATTTAGTGCATTTGTTGTTCTGATTATTATGTGTCGGGAGGAATTTCTTTTCTGGTCCAGTCTATTTGGAGTTCTGTATGCTTCTTGTATGATCATGGGCATCTCTTTTTTTATGTTTGGGAAGTTTTCTTCTATTATTTTGTTGAAGATATTAGCTGGCCCTTTAAGTTGAAAATCTTCATTCTCATCAATTCCTATTATCCGTAGGTTTGGTCTTCTCATTGTGTCCTGGATTACCTGGATGTTTTGAGTTAGGATCCTTTTGCATTTTGTATTTTCTTTGACTGTTGTGTCGATGTTCTCTATGGAATCTTCTGCACCTGAGATTCTCTCTTCCATTTCTTGTATTCTGTTGCTGATGCTCGCATCTATGGTTCCAGATCTCTTTCTTAGGGTTTCTATCTCCAGCGTTGCCTCGCTTTGGGTTTTCTTTATTGTGTCTACTTCCCCTTTTAGTTCTAGTATGGTTTTGTTCATTTCCATCACCTGTTTGGCTGTGTTTTCCTGCTTTTCTTTAAGAGCCTGTAACTCTTTAGCAGTGCTCTCCTGTAAATCTTTAAGTGACTTATGAAAGTCCTTCTTGATGTCCTCTATCATCATCATGAGAAATGTTTTTAAATCTGGGTCTAGATTTTCGGTTGTGTTGGGGTGCCCAGGACTAGGTGGGGTGGGAGTGCTGCTTTCTGATGATGGTGAGTGGTCTTGATTTCTGTTAGTAGGATTCTTACGTTTGCCTTTCGCCATCTGGTAATCTCTGAAGCTAGCTGTTTTAGTTGTCACTGTTAAGAGCTTGTTCTTCAGGTGACTCTGTTAGCCTCTATGAGCAGACCTGGAGGGTAGCACTCTCCTTAGTTTCAGTGGGCAGAGTATTCTCTGCAGGCAAGCTCTCTTCTTGCAAGGCAGGTACCCAGATATCTGGTGTTCGAACCAGACTCCTGGCAGAAGTTGTGTTCCACTCACTAGAGGTCTTAGGATCACGTGTGGAATCCTGTGTGGGCCCTTGCGGGTGTCAGGCGACTCAGCTGGCAAGGTAGCCGGGGCTCGAGTGGAGTGGAAGGGGTTTGTGCCCCAGATCAAGCCCGGGTAGCCTGTTTCCCTATGTACCGCAGTCTCAAGTTCCACGCGATTGGATTGGGGTAGGCGCTGTGTTCCACTCACCAGAGGTCTTAGGGTCCCGTGGGGAGTCCCGTGTGGGCCCTTGCGGGTGTTGGGCAAGACTCTGCTGTCAAGGTAGCCCGGGGCTCGAGTCTCGAGTCGAGCGGAAGGGACTTGTGCCCCAGATCAGGCCCGGGTAGCCTGCTTCCCTATGTACCACAGTCTCAAGTTCCGTGCGATTGGATTGGGGCAGGCACTGTGGTCCACTCACCAGAGGTCTTAGGGTCCCGTGGGGAGTCCCGTGTGGGCCCTTGCGGGTGTTGGGCAAGACTCTGCTGGCAAGGTAGCCCGGGGCTCGAGTCTCGAGTCGAGCGGAAGGGACTTGTGCCCCAGATCAGGCCCGGGTAGCCTGCTTCCCTATGTACCGCAGTCTCAAGTTCTGCGCGATTGGATTGGGGCAGGCACTGTGGTCCACTAACCAGAGGTCTTAGGGTCCCGTGGGGAGTCCCGTGTGGACCCTTGCGGGTGTTGGGCAAGACTCTGCTGGCAAGGTAGCCCGGGGCTCGAGTCTCGAGTCGAGCGGAAGGGACTTGTGCCCCAGATCAGGCCCGGGTAGCCTGCTTCCCTATGTACCGCAGTCTCAAGTTCCGCGCGATTGGATTGGGGCAGGCACTGTGGTCCACTCACCAGAGGTCTTAGGGTCCCGTGGGGAGTCCCGTGTGGGCCCTTGCGGGTGTTGGGCAAGACTCTGCTGGCAAGGTAGCCCGGGGCTCGAGTCTCGAGTCAAGCGGAAGGGACTTGTGCCCCAGATCAGGCCCGGGTAGCCTGCTTCCCTATGTACCGCAGTCTCAAGTTCCGCGCGATTGGATTGGGGCAGGCACTGTGGTCCACTCACCAGAGGTCTTAGGGTCCCGTGGGGAGTCCCGTGTGGGCCCTTGCGGGTGTTGGGCAAGACTCTACTGGCAAGGTAGCCCAGGGCTCGAGTCTCGAGTCGAGCGGAAGGGACTTGTTCCCCAGCCAAATTAAAGTTTCTTTTGCTTGTCTCTAAAATATAAACCACATTCTGCTAAATTTATATACATTCAGTCTTCTGGATAAAGGAAAAAGCTGCTCTTGACCCTTCTACTCCCAGAAAGGTTTTTCTCTTTCCTGAGTTCATGTTAAAGACTGTCCATGTGGATAACAAATTTATCTCTTTTGTAAACTTAAAGATTCTTGTACACTCCAGGAAACCCACTATGATCTATCTTGTATGGGTCAAGTGAACTCCAAATGGATACATTAGTCTATAAACCAATAGCGTAAGTTCCCACCTGTTGCCTATTCCAGAGGATGGGATTCCTCCCCTGTTCCCTAGTTTTGTGGAACCCCTTCCCCCAACAACTAAGACCATTAGCCTAAGTGTTTCAAATATATACCTTAAAAAGGTTTTTTTCTCCCAAATCTACTTAACTTTATTTTCTGCTTCTTATATTTCTATTTGTTTCAGTATCTTGCCAAGTCCAGGTATTGACTCAAAATCTTCATCCAGACCAGCTTCAAAGAAGCAATGCACTGATGCTTAGTCTATACCATCACTGACTTTTGTACTGGACCTCTACCTTTCCACTCACAAATGTTCCCAAAAACCCTGTACAGCAACTAAACAGCCATCTCTCGCTGTACATGACCAGCATCCTGTCCCAATTTTCTTAGGTTCCCAGAAGAAAACCATCAGCTCAAAGTAAGCAGGAAGTAGCTAAAGAACATAATGTCTTATCTCTTTTGAACCCCTTGTTTTTTTAATTAAACAAAATTGAGGAAAGTTAGTATTTCCTATAGGTTTTGCCCAATGCCAAGCAATTATCTAGCAACAACTATGTATAAGCCTGGTCATGGATAAAATAGAAAAAAGAACTCTCCATCTTCTCTGTCTGTCTCTCTATCTGTCTCTGTCTTTGTCTGTCTCTCTGTCTCTCTGTCTTTCTGTCTCTCTGTCTCTCTGTCTCTCTCTCTGTCTCTCTCTCTCTCTCTCTTCCCCTTTTGAACCAAACCTGTTTCCTTCTTCCTTTCTCTCCCCCTTCTTCCCTCCCTCCTTTTCAACCCCTCCCACATCATTTTCCTTCTCACCAATAAACCTTGTTTATATTAGGTCTGCCTAATGGCTTCATTTCTCAGAGGGAATACATTTGTATCGGCCTGCCCAGTTGCTTTTTTCTGCCACTTTACTGCTACCATTTTATAAAACACAACAATCCTGCCTTTATAAATAAGGTGTAGAACAATTGAAGAAGGCATATATCATCAAAGTCTAGCATCCTCAGTCACTCACACATATACACATTCTCTTGTATACACTCATGGAATCATGCACACAGGCAGGCATGCACGTTGAAAATACACTCAGTAAAAAATAAAATAAAATGGAAGTCATTTATTATTATCAGGTGGTGATTCCACAAATATCAGGAAGTAAAAAACAATAGAGGAAAAACAGTCATTTCTGGAGGAACTAATAAGAAAAAGATACATTTTTGGATATCTAGGACATTGCTTTAGAGAGAAGAATGATTATTGGTAAGTGAAAAATAAGACTGATTCAGCAGGGGCCTATTAAGGGCATGAAGTTTTATTGCCTTCATGGAGTTCTGTAATTGAGTGGTGAGATGTGTTATTTCTTTTAGCTAGTAGAGTCTATTAGATCTAAATGATATAGGTTAACAAATTTGCGTGTATGAAAGCCTAACAGAATCAAGAAGGAATGAGGTCAGGATGAAACACACATAGTATCTGTCTAGGATATTCAAAAGCAAATGTGTCAATATTTGTGCCAAGCTAGAGTTCTTAGGGAAACCAATATTAATAGAAAATTAAATATTGTGCTAGTAAGTTTTTTATAAGATAAAAATTGAAGTAACAATTGACAGAAATAAAAATTATTAAATTAGAACAGGTGAAAATATTATGCTTGATATATAGAAGTGTATACTTATTCACCACAAATCTGAAGTACATTTCTTTCCTGAAAATAAAAGTATAACTGGAAAGGAGATTGTTAATGCATAGGATAAAATAGTTAATCTCTATTTTCAATTTGAGATCTATAGTCAGCTAGAAGATATATCTCTAATCATAGGTGTAAGGAATTGTATTCATTATGTTAATTGAGGTATGAAAAAATGTTCATAATACATGGCAGCATTTACTGGAATAAAATTCTAAACTGTATAAAAAGGACAAAGTGAACTGTTCATAAATATTTATTTCTGTCTGCTGCATTGACAGCAGGGTCAATATAACAAGCTAATTGTAGCTCTTTCTAGCTGGTATCCCCTATCAAGATGAACTACACCCCCTGCAACTCTGAGTGAAATAAGCTTTATCATTTTTTTTCAGATTAATCTATTATAAAATAGGAAAAGAAGCAAGAATATATATTTGGTTTCTATAAATAAGGTTGTTACTGTGGCAAAACTGACCTTGTGGTGGCTCTACAATATTTGGAAATGGTTTACTAGAGGAGTGTAGAAAAGTTTGGGATTTCTGCCTATAGAACATACCAAAAGATCTAAGCAGAGCTTAGTGGTCAGATCAGGTAGAACTTGGACAATAATGAGTGCTAAGAGAAATGTAGACAATTGAATCCTGGTGTCTATTGCCATGATAAAATGCTACGACCAAAATCAACTTGGAGAAGAATAGTTTATTTCATCTTACAACTCTCAAATAAAACTTGATAAACTGAATGGAGACAAAAGAGAAACTTAAAGCCAGAACCTTGAATAGGGAACTGAAGGAGAAGACACATAGAAGATTTCTACTTACTACCTTTCATTTCAAGACTAGCTTCTCATTGCTTTCTCTGTTTTCTAGGACCAGGTTTCAGGAGTAGCACTGCCTTTAGCAGGACTGACCCTTACACATCAATCATTAGTAAAGAAAACGCCAGTATAGACTCATCTACATCAATCTGATCAAGTTATTTTCTCAGTTGAGGTTCCTCTCCCAAATAACTCTAACTTCTGTCAAATTGAAAACAATTAGGTAGAACACTTTTCTCATGAGGTTTCAGAAGATTACAAGCACTATAATATAAGGGTGATTAGCGACCATCTGGTATTTTGAACAAGAATCTGGTTTTAATGTGCTTATTTCCTGAAAACTTGAATAAAGTATAGTGTAAGGAAACAAGATAATTTATTTGGCAGAGGACATTTTAAGATGAGAAAATATTGAAGGTTGTACTGAGAAATCATATTTAATTGTTATAGAGATCAGCAAAACTAAAGAGAAACTCTCAACATTGCACTGTGCCAGCATGTATGATGTCCTGATAGAAAAATTCCTCCCATCAGAAGCCCATCTTATAGTGAATCAAATATATTTGAAGAAAGTAAGGATAAACTTAAAGGGTTTCCTGTTTCTCAAAACTAATTGCATAGTGAAGTTTCTTCAATACCATTGTCACACAGAAGCTGTCATACTCATTTTGCGAGAGGGACAACATAGATCTCAAGCTAGAAAGTAAACTTGGCAGCATCTTTCACAGGTACAAGTGTTTCAGTCTTAGTCTTATAAGAATCATGATTTAGGGTAATATATAGTCTTATTTCTTTGTTTTGTTTTAAATGAGAATGTCCCCTTATAGCCTCAGATTGTGGAACACTTGGACCCAAGTTGTTGACACTGCTGGGAATGTTTCAGCAGTATATCTGGAGGAAGTAAGTCACTGGAAGCAAAGTTTGAGAGCTTAATATCTCATAAAATAGTCAGTTCATTTTCTTTTTACTTTATTTATACTTGCACTTGAGGATATGGTCTCTCAGCTGTCTGCTTCTACTAATATGCTCATGGCCATTTTCTTACTGTAATGATTGGTAATCCCACTGAAAGAGTATAAGGCCATCAACACAAACATGTTTCTTTTCAAATTAAGCAAACTTTATTTTCTTTTAAACATGGCTATCTCCCTAAAGTGAGATTTGAAAGAACAGTCCTGAAAATAGGTATATAGGTCATTATAATCCCCAAATTAAAAGGGTAGAGGTTTTCCAAGAATTGGAGGATTAGATTAGCAATCAATAATTGGAATCTCACTATGAATAAGACAAAATATCAGCATATAGATTTGGAAAAGGTCTTCATCAAACCTTCATCTAA
Organism: Mus musculus; assembly: GCF_000001635.26. NCBI lineage: Eukaryota > Metazoa > Chordata > Mammalia > Rodentia > Muridae > Mus > Mus musculus. The sequence continues at coordinate 123,346,242 of NC_000086.7, forward strand.
CAGAGGGCTGATAGCTAAAATACATAAAAATCTCAAGAAATTAAATAACAACAAAAAAGTAACAATTTAAAGAGAGGTACAGAGTTAAACAGAATTCTCAACATAGGAATCTCTAATGACTGAGAGGTTCTTCAAGAAATGTTCAACATCCTGAGTCATCATAAAAATGCAAATTACAATGACTCTGGATTTCTTTCACTTGTCAAAGTGGCTAAAATCAATAACAGAAGTGGCATCTCATGATGGCAAAGATGTAGACCATAGGAATATTTCTCTATTGCTTGAGGAAATGCAAACTTGTACAACCACTTTGCAAATCAATGGGAATAATTCTACTTCAAAGCTCCTGGTTATATACTCAAAGGATACTCCATCCTACCACACAGCACTTGATCATATATGTTCATGGCAGCTCTATTCATAATAGACAAAAACTGGAAACAACCTAGATGTCCCTTTACAAAAATAGAGTTAAAGCTAAGGATAAAGAAATAAAGATAAAAGAGATGTATTATATTTACAGAATGGAATACTACTCAGCTACTAAAAACAAGGACATCTTGAAATTTGCAGTCAGATGCATGGAACGAGAAAAGGTCATCCTGAGTGATGTAAACCAGATCCAGAAATACAAACATGGTATGTACTCACTTATAATTATTTATTTAATTATTAGCCATAAAGTACAGTATAACCATGCTACAATCCACAATTCCAAAGAAGCTACTTAAAAAAAGAAGTATCTAAGGATGCGTGTTTGAATATCACTGAGAATGGGAAATAAAATAGACATTTGGGATGGATGGGGAAAGAGAACTGGGAGGAACTAGGGGTTGGGAGTATAACAGGAGGGATCAAGTATGGGGAGGTCAGAAGGAGAGAGAACTGGAAGATAGGACTCAGAGATTGGTGGGTAGGCTATCTCTGGGATGAACTAGAAAACTACCAAAAGAAAAACTCCTAGGAAATTATGAAGGTGAACCTAAGATTCCTAGCAAACAGGGGATAAAATATCTAAAATGACTACCTCCTATAATCAGGCCAGAGTTCCAATGAAGGAATAGGGATAACAACACAAAGAAAAATTTTGACTAACAATTTTTCCTGCCTAGAGGATGTACAGAAATAAACATGGAGGAAGGACAGTAAGCACATATAATGTAGTTCTTATTTTAATAAGGGTTTAAGGTCCCCTCTAGCCCACCACCCACTAAAGGTAGTAGGAAATAATGGTTATTAGGATATTATTCTATAAAATACTTTTGATAATAGTATTTTATATAGTGAACTATATAATATAGAAAATTTTACTGGTTAGGGGTATATTTCTGTGAAAAACATTACCATGCTTTTGTTTTGTTTTGTGTGTTTTTTTTTTTTAATTTTTGTTTGTTTTTTGTAGAAATGGAGTATTTGGAACTTTGGAGTAGAAAAGTAGTTGAATGATGCAAGCAGAGCATAAAAGTCTTTTCTAGGAGGAGACTGGAAGGCAGTAAATTCTGATAACAAATCAAATTATAGAGAAAAAAACAAAGACTTAAACAACTGGGCTCCTGGTCATTCTTGTGATATTTTGCCAAAGTATTTGAGGTTTCCTCCTTTTATCCTAAGAATATTCCAACTGCTAAGTAAAAAAAGAACTGAACTGATTTCTTTGGCAAAAAGAAAGTTTCAAGAAAACATACTTCTGATTCTGTGGCATGGTTGTGACTTATGATGCTTATGTATATTTAGAATAAAAACGAGTGAGTGGTGAAGAAAGACATAAAAATTTACAGTTTAAAGAGAAATAAACAGTGAGAAGCTTAATGTTGTAGCCCAGAAAATGTTAGGAAAGTGGTTTTAATTGTTAAGGAGATTAACACCAGTAAGAAGAGGGTTTTGTTTTGTACTGGAACAATGGGAAAAGGAAAGAAAAGACCACACTAAACTAAGCTTCCAACTTTTGAAAGAGATCAGAAGATTTGTGTTCCTAGAAAGGAACTGAATAAAAGAAAGAAAGAAAGAAAGAAAGAAAGAAAGAAAGAAAGAAAGAAAGAAAGAAAGAAAAAGCATGTCATTGGCACTCAATGGGGTCACATTGTATTCAAAAGCTTCTATACTTAAATCCATGAGTACAGGAATCAAGGGGTCATGGGTTCTTCCTCCATCATTACAGTAGCATTAAAACCAAGCATTTTTAATCCCTCAAGCAAGAAAAACACCAGTAACCCAAAGTTTGAGCCAAATTTGAAGTGAGTTTTATTAAATACTAGCCAGGAAAATCTTCAATGGCCAGGTTCAAAGCTGGGGTTCCAAAAAAAAAAAAAAAAAAAAAAAAGTCAGTATGTGTTTATAATGAAAAAACTCCCCAAGGCTTCAAGGCTTCATGCTTCATACTTCCTGTCTTCATCCAATGGAGAGACAGCATACATCCTGACTCACATCCTGCCTACTTACCTCTTGTTTATGTGGGATTTAGCATATCTTGTGCAGTTAGGGCAACAAAACATGTTTATAGAAGTGAAAACATATTGCTTGTTATCTCCCTTGAAGGTGGCATTCCAGGAATTTGTTTCTCCTTGGACAAGTGAGGCTTACATGTTAGAAGCATTTTTGTTTTATAGATATCTTAAGCACAGAAATTAAAACTTAAAACAAAACTTTAGCCCTCACACATTTATAGCAGTGAGAGTAACTGTATGAAAGCACAAAGAAGTCTCTGAAAGTCATTAAATGAAACAATGAAAGTAACGCTAACATTACTATTAGAAACCCCAGATGGTGGAGGTGACAGATCTATAGATATCTGACAGTAGGAGATAAAATAAGTGAATGGTGTCAGCCCAAGGGAGAGGTCAAAAACCTTTGAAATTATACATAGCTCTACAGAATCCTGTGATGTCCCTGCTGATTACAGTTTTGCTTTGGCTCATCATTTATTTCCTTTCTATGACTCTATTCTGCCTTTTGGAAATAATAACCAATATCCTGGGCCATTATATGTTGGAATATATAATTTGCTTTTTGGCTTTACAGTCAGTTACAATTAACAGATTGCCTTGAATATCAGAAGAGACTTTGGATATTTGAGGTGGTTTGGTGACTTTAAATTTGGATTAAACACATTTTTATACTATGATATGATCATAAGGAACATGAAGCAGGGCACAGATTCAGCATACAGTGGAATCCAGGAACATATAACATGTTTGGAGTCACTGCAAGGTATTTCTGAAAGAGCATTTTTGTAAAGCTGTGTGATGGGGCAAGATATAGCAAAAATATTTTCACCTTGTATTATCATTTAGATTTAACTAGAATGGAAAATCCCAAAGATAATTACCCATCCGTATTCTATAAATCAAAGGTCAGGATATCTTTGCTAACTTATCTTTTGCTAAACAACCTGATTTTATGGACCCCCTTCTACCTGTTTGTATGGACCCCCTTCCACCTAATTGCTTGTCTTAGCTTATATTAAAACTGCTTGCTTTTATAAAACCCTGTGTGACTGCTGAGAGTGATACCAGACCATGATTTCTGCATTTAAAAACCTTGTGTTCTAGACACTGAGGGCCATACTTAGATCCTCAGGTGCCTGCTGTAGTTGCAGCTAGCTGGAATGAAGTCTTCAAATGGCTATAAATTGTATCTGAGTGGTCATTTCTAATGGGCTACCAATATATTTTAGAGGTCCCAACTGAAATCCTAGAGAATGGGCCTAACACATAGAGGCCTTGGGAGACCTGAGAGTTATCAAGAGTTGACAACTACCAGAATTTCTCTTTAGAGGCTAAGCTCTAGGGTTCAAAGTCTTAACCAAAATATCTCTGCTCTATATTCTTCAAGACAAACACCTAAGCTACAACCAAGATTAAGAAAACAATTTCTAACAACTGTATTTCAGGTACCCTGCAAATACCTACTCCCACATCAACCTGTGAGTAGTTGAATATTGCTAGCTATGAATAACAGGATTTGTCAAGACAGTCAAGCATCTTTATGCCAATATTTGTGATGTGTGGCCTTTAGAATGAAGTGAGACTGAGGAGAAGAACTTTAGCACCTTTAAAAATTCCTAGGTTTCTGTCCTGGTCCTGGTTCTTACAGATATTACTAAGCCACTTGTATAAATATAAGGCCAGAAATCATTGCCTAAAATTTCCTCATACAATCTCTGGGACATGGGAAAAGACAGACATCAAGTATGTTCAGAGACTTGACCTAGTCACAACCAGATTGCTAACATATATAAGGTTATGACTGTCTCTAGTAAAAGAAGCTTAGGAATTAATATTAGGGCATGAAGTGTTCCTGACAGCCTCATAGTCTGTAGCTACTCTATTGAGCAGATGGCCCAACACATGGATGTCTAAAACTCATGTGACTCAGTACCAAGGCCTGATTCTTGATAAACTTTAGATTTGTTTCCACAAGATCTCAGCCATAAATCCTGCCAGTCCCCTGACAGACAATGACTTTATTGGTCCCATGAATAGTTATATTGTGGTGACTGATCTGATAGCAGGCCTGATCTTACTGACTTGCCACTCACAATACCAGATGAATTATTACTCACACATGGGAGTAGTTTTACCCAAGATGATATCAAGTATATTTCAGCAACAGGACTGGCCCAAGATAAGTCAATCTGAGCACAATCTTTAAGCAGGGGAACCTCAGCTCACTGAATTGAACCTTTATCTTTGACCAAAGTATTCCACTTTGCAGAGAAATTTTAATCATGGAGCTCGGCTGCTCTGATAAGGGATCACTTCCATAGATCTTCTAGGTCTGTATGATCCTGCCAGAATGAAAATATCCACTAGACTATATACAGTATGATCTGGTTGGAATACAGACACACCCTTAGTACAAATCTTTAATTTCTAACAGTGAAGGTAAGATTAATTTATAGAATAAAGTAGCCATGTTTTAAAGTGACATCCAATTGAGAGGCAGTTAAATAAATCAGAGAAAGGTTTGATAGAATAAGTCAGAGATGGAATATTCCCAACTCTCAGAACAAAACACTAAAATGAGTCTACTTAAAAGCAGAGAGAGTATTGGTGTGTGTGTCATATGTGGTATGTCGTGTTTGGAGTTTGGTTTGGTGTTTGGTGTGAGCTGCATAGTATATGTGTACGACAGTTTTACTGAGACAGTTTTACAGAGATACACTGCAGAGAGAACAAAATAGACACAGGTGAAGACAGAATGAGCCAGAGAATAAAAAGTAACTTGAAGATTAGAATATATTGCTAATGTTAGCATGAGGTCATGCCGAACAATCCAGTCAAAAGGTGAGAGAAGCTCTATTGAATCATTCAGCTTCAAATATTAGATTGTAAGGAAGCTAGAAGCTTCTAGGCATAGGCCTAGGCATAGAGATAGTTGGAACAGAAAAGGAAATGTTCTTATATCAGCCCAAGTCATATATTAGCTTACCTTGGTTGCAACTCTCATATCATTACTTCATCTGAAGAAATAAAAGTGTATTGATGCACTGGAGAATAGACAAAACCATTACCATATATGTAGATACCCAAATGCTTTCATTTCACCATGGCCCATGTCCACAGAGTTTTAGGCAGGGAAAGAAGATTGTTAACCTCAGCAGGAAAAATAATCAAAAATAGAGAAGAAAACCATAGCAACTATTAGAAGTTCTCAGATTAACCAAGAAAGACATCATATCATCCCAAAACCTACCCCCCCCCCAAAGAGATTCTATGTAAAATGGTCTATGTTATCCTCTAGGTATATACCCATAAAAGAGATGGGAAAGAACCTATAATAGCCAAGAGTCATTGTTAACAAAGGTTAATTTTATTCTTGATCAGGGCAGGTATAGTCACTGCAACTGCCATAGCCATTCAACTGCCTTAGCACTGATTATTGATAATGATCCTAGTCTCTAGAATCTGAATTGAAGGAACTTTTTAAAAGTTGAATATATTTTTAATACCTTTTTTGGTATTGTTTTGCCCAGTTTATCAGCAAGAGAGCTGCAAGAAATAGGACCCTTGCTGGGTGAGTATGTAGGGTCTGTAACTTCCCATGGAGTCCTATTACCTTCTATGAACAGCAAATGAGGTGGTATTCCAGTACTTCGTCCCAGTCGAGTTTCCAGCAGGTTTCCTGGAAGTTCGGTACACCATTGCTCTAAGGAAGGGTGAGGGAAAATTTACACATGCTGTCTGACAGTCCCCTTGAGTACAGACATTGCCAACTGCTTTAAAGAAGGAAAGAAAGGAAGCCATGAGATATAAGTGAAAGAAAGTGGAATAGAGAAAGAAAGGGAAAAAGAACAGTTAAATGGAAAAATGTAATGAATGATAGAACAAAAGAAGATGGAGAAAATGTAAAAAAAGAATTGTTGATATGGAGTGAAAAAGAAAAGAATATAAATGTGAGAGAGAAAAGAAAGGGAAGAAGGAAGGAAGGAAAGAAGGGAGGGAGGGAGGGAGGAAGGAAGGTGACGAGTATCAGATGATTGGTATCAGTCTATTTTTACCAGGTCCTCATAACTATAATCATTAGCTGCTCCATTAATTTTTATTCTGATCTTGTTAACTGTGGCATTGTGTATCCTCACCTTCATGACTAACTATTCACTCCTTGAACAAGATGAGTCAGTAATTTGACTTATACCCATAGAAGGGGTGGGGGAATGTGACAAGGTCAAACAAAACTAAAGGTCAACATATCCTAGATAACTTATCTTATGTTAAACTGCCTGTTTGTCGGAATCCCCTCTAGTTAGCCACTTAGCTTCTGTTAAAGCTGATTCCTTTAAATTCCATGCTTTTGTAATTACATCTGTCTGCTGAGAGAGATGCCTGGACATGGTTTCTGCTTTTAAAATCCCCATTTTCTGGACACTTGGCTCCATACTTCCTTTAATCTGATCATTTCTTGTGTGTCAAATTCCTCCATTTGTTTTGTTTATTTAGTTTGGTTTCTTAAATTTATTTATATATTTATTTGTATTCTAGCCTTTGCCACCCTCCATGCCCCCCTCCCAACATACCTCACCTCTGTCGCAAAGAGGATGTTCCTTCAACACAAGGATTCCCCACTACCAGGGACCTCAGTCTCCAGAGGATTCTCTGGGCTAATTTTCACCCACAGAGGACAGAACAGGGAGTCCTCTGCTATATATGTTCTAGAATCCTCTGGCCAGCTCCTGTATACTGCCTAGTTAGTGACACACTGTCTGGGAGCTCCCAGGGGTCTTAGCAAGTTGAGCCTTTTGGTCTTTCTATGCTTCTTCCATCCTTCTCCTAATTCAAACACAGAGGTCCCAACTTCAGTCCAAGGATTCAGTGTAAGTATATGCATCTGTCTCAGTCAACTGGTGGTCTAGACTCTCAGAGGACAGCCTTGATCAGCCCCTAAGCACATCATAGCATCAGTAATATTTTCAGGCCTTGGTATCTCCCCATGAGGTGGATCCCCAGTTGGGCCTGTCACTGGAGCTCACTTCCAACAGTCTCCTCTCCGTTTTTTTTTTTTTTTTTCCATTTTTATTAGATAGTTTTTTTTTTAATTTACATTCCAAATGCTATCCCTTTTCCAGGTATCTCCTCCAAAAATTCCTTATCCCTCTGTCCTGCCCCTGCTCAACAACCATCCACTCCTGCTAACGGGCCCTGACATTCACCTACACTGGAAAAAAGAGCCTTCACAGGACCAAGGACTTCTTCTTCCATTGATGACCAACTAGGCCATCCTCTGCTACATATGCACCTGGAGCCATGAGTCCCACTTTTGTACCCTTTGTTTGGTGGTCCCTGGGAGCTATGGGTATACTGATCAGTTCATATTATTGTTTCTCCTATGGGTCTGGAAATTCCTTTAGCTCCTTGGGTACTTTCTCTATATCCCTCATTGAGGACCCTGTTCTCAGACCAATGAATGGCTGTGAGCATCCACTTCTGTATTCGTGAGACACTAGAAGATCCTCTCAGTAGACAGCTATATCAAGTACCTGTCAGCAAGCACTTGTTGGGATCCACACTAGTGTCCAAGTTTAGTGATTGTATATGGGATGTATCCCCAGGTGGGGAAGTCTATGGATGGTGACTCCTTCAGTCTCTGCTCTACACTTTGTCTCTGTAATTCCTTCCATGGGAATTTTGTTCCCCATTCTAGGAAGACTTGAATTATCCTCACTTTGGTCTTTAATTTTTTCCCAACCAAAATAAGAAACCCAGGACCAGATGGGTTTAGTGCAGAGTTATATCAGTCCTTCAAAGGAGACCAAATATCAATACTCTTCAAACTATACCACAAAATAGAAACAGAAGGTACTCTACCCAATTTGTTCTATGAAGCCACAATTATTCTGATGCCTATACCAAACATAGACCTACAAAGAAAATTTCAGACCAGTTTCCCTTATGAATATCAATAGAAAATTCTCAATAACATTCTCCCAAATGAAATGCAAGAACACATCAAAATGATCATCCATCATGATCAAGTAGGCTTCATCCCAGGAAAATCCATTAATGTATCCCACAATATATATAAATTTAAAAAAATGTGAGCATCTCATTAGATATTGAGAAAGCATTTGACATAATCTAACACCCTTCAAGAGAAAAGTCTTGGAAAGTTCAGAAATTCAAGGCACATACCTAAACATAATAAAAGGAATATATAGCAAACCAGCACTCAGCATCAAAATCAATGGAGAGAAACTTGAAGCAATTCCACTAAAATCAGACAACAAAAGGAGATCAAGTGGATACAAATTGGAAAGGAAGAAGTCAAAATATCACTACTTGCAGATGATATGATGCTATACTTAAGTGATGCCAAAAACTTTACCAGACAAGTCCTAAGCCTGATAAACAACTTCAGCAAAGTAGGTGGATATGAAATGAACTCAAACAAATCAGTGGCCTTCCTCTACACAAAGGATAAACAGGCTGAGAAAGAAATTAGGGAAACAACACCTTTCACAATAGTCACAAAAAATATAAAATACCTTGGAGTGACTCTAACTATGCAAGTGAAAAATTTTTATAATAACTTCAAGTTTCTGAAGAGATTGAAGATCTCAGAAGATGGAAAGAACTCCCATGCTCATGGATTAGCAGGATTAATATAGTAAAAATGGCTATCCTGACAAAAGCAATCTACAGATTCAATGTAATCCTCATCAAAAGTCCAACTCAATTCTTCACAGATTTAGAAAGATTAATTTTTAAATTCATATGGAATAACAGCTAACCTAGGATAGAGGAAACTATTGTCTACAATAAAAGAACTTCTTGTGGAATCACTATCCCTGACCTCAAGCTGTACTACATAACAATTGAGCTAAAAGCCACATGGTATTGTTACAAGGACAGGCAGGTAGAACAATGGATTTGAACTGAAGACCCAGAAATGAACCCACACTCCTATAGTCACTTGATGTTTGACAAAGGAGCTAAAACTATCCAATGGAAAAAAGGACAGTCTTTTCAACAAATGGTGCTTGCTCATTTAATGATTAGCATGTAGAAGAATGAAAATTGATCCATTCTCATCACCTTGTATAAAGCTGAAGTCCAAATGGATCAAGGACCTCCACATGAAACCAGATACACTAAAACTGATAGGAGAGAAAGTGGGGAAGAGCCTCAAGTACTTGGGTACATGGGAAAATTTCCTGAAAAACAACAATGGCTTATGTTCTAAAATCAAAAATAAACAAATACAACCTTATAAAATTGTAAAGCTTCTGTAAGGCAAAGGACACTGTCAGTAGGAGATAAGGGCAACCAACAGATTGAGAAAAGATCTTTACCAATCCTAAATCTGATAAGGGCCTAATATCCCATATATAAAAATAACTCAAGAAGTTGGACTCCAGAAAACCAAATAACACTATTAAAAATGAGGTACAGAGCTAAACAAAAATTTCTCTACTGAGGAATACCAAAAGCTGAGAAGCACATGAAAAAGTGTTCAACATAATCATCAGGGAAATACAAATCAAAACAACCCTGAGATTCCACCTCATACCAATCAGAATGGCTAAGATCAAAAACTCAGGTGACAGCAAATGCTGGAGAGGATGTGGAGAAAGAGGAACACTCCTCCATTGCTGGTGGATTTGCAATCTGGTACAACTACTCTGCAAATCATCTGGCAGTTCCTCTGAAAATTGGACATAGTACTATTGGAGAATGCAGCAATACCACTCCTTGGCATATACCCAGAAGATGTTCCAACTTGTAATAAGGACATATGCTCCACTAGGTTCTTATCAGACTTATTTATAATATCCAGAAGTTGCAAAGGACCCAGATGTTCCTCATCACAAGAATGGATACAGAAAATGTGGTACATTTCAGAATGGAGTACTATGCAGCTATTAAAAACAATGAATATATGTAATTCTTAGGCAAATGGATGAATCTGAAGGATATCATCCTGGGTGAGGTAACACAATCACAAAAGAGCACACATGATATGCACTCACTGATAAGTGGATATTAGCCCAGAAGTTCAGAATACCCAAGATAAAATTGACATTTTCCTCTCCACTTTTTTTCTGCAGTTCTTTTAGAAAGGAATACTTCTGTGTCAAATTTTTTGACTGTGGATTGGTAACACCATCCCTCCTCTTGAGGCATTTACTTTCTAATGCAGATGTACTCTTGAATTTCTCTTTACCCCATGTTGTCCACATCATCTAAGGTCACTTCTATTGAGTCCTGGATGTCACCTATCAGGTCTCTGGTACTTTCTAGAGGGTTCTGTATGTCCCACCTTCTGTGGCTGCAAATTTCCATTCATTTGGCTGGATCTCTGGGCTTCCTTCTGTCCCCTACACCACTCATTATCTTATCCTGTTCCCCTTTTCCACTCCTTGTCTCCTCTCATGCTCAAGTCCCTCCCTTCCTATGCCTCCTATGATTATTTTCTTCCTCTTTCAAAGCAGGATTTAAGAAACTTCATTTGGCCTTTCTGTTTATTAAAGTTCTTAAATTCTGTGTGTTATATCTAAGGTATTCTGTACATTTTAGCTAATATCCACTTATTAGTGTGTACCTACCATCTATGAACATTTCTGTCAGAGTTACCTCACTCAGGACGATATTTTCTAGTTCTACCCGTTTGCCTGCAAATGTCATGAAGTCATTTTTAATAGCTGCATCGTGTTCCATTGTGTAGGTATAGCATCTTTTCTGGATCCATTCTTCACTTGTGGGGAATCTGGGTTGTTTCCTGTTTCTGGTTATTACAAACAAGACCACTATGAACATCATGGAGCACATGTCCCTCTGTTATGGTGGGACAGCTTTTGGGTATATGCCCAAGAGTGGTAGGTGTTTTTCCAGTTTTCTGAACAATTACCAGATTGAACTGCAGAGTGGTCATGGCAGTTTGCAATTCTACCAGCAATGGAAGAGTGTTCCTCCTTCTGCACATCCTTACCAGCATCTGCTGTCACCTGTGTTTCTTATCTTAGCCATTTTGATTAGTCTAAGGTGGTATCTCAGGGTTTTTGATTTGCATTTCCCTGATGACTAATGACTTTGAACACTTCATTAAGTGCTTCTCAGCCATTCAAGATTCCTCAGTTGTAAATTCTCAGTTTAGTTCTATACCCCATTTTTTGATTGGGTCATTTGGTTGTTTGGAGGTTAGCTTATTGAGTTCTTTATATATTTTGGATATTAGCCCTCTATTAGATGTCAGTAAGTGAATTTTTTCCCCAGTCTGTAGAGTATCTATTTGTTCTATTGACTGTCCTTTGCTTTACAGAATCGTTTCAATTTCATGAGGTCCCATTTATAAACTCTTGTTCTTAGAGCCTGAGCCATTGGATTTCTATTCAGGAATTTTCTCCTGTGAAAATGAGTTTGGGACTCTTTCCCACTTTCCCTTCTATTTGATTCAGTGTATCTGGTTTTATGTTGAAGTACTTGATCCATGTGAACTTGAGCTTTATGCAAAGTGGCAAATATGGAACTATTTTCATTTTCAACATACCACCTGACAATTAGACCAGCATCATTTATTGAAGATTCTTTCTTTTTTCCATGTACTTTTTTGGCTTCTTTGTCAAAGATCAAGTGTTCATCATGTATGGGTTTATTTCTGAGTCTTCAATTCTACTCCATCATTCAGCATGTTTGTCACTGTACCAGTATCATGCAATTGTTATCACTATTGCCCTGTAGTACAGCTTGAGGTCAGAGATAGTGATTCACCCAGATGTTCTTTTATTTTTAAGAATGGTTTTCGCCAAGGTGGTTTTATTTTTATTTATTTATTCATTTCTAGTTTTTCCACATGAAATTGAGAGTTGTTCTTTACATGATTTGAAAGACTGTGTTGGAATTTTGATGGGTATTACATTGAATCGGTAGATTGTTTTTGGTAGGGTAGTCAGTTTTACTCTGCTAGTTCTACCAATCCATGGTCATGTGACATCTCTCCATTTTCTGAGGTCATATTTGAGTTCTTCCTTGAGAGACTTGAAGTTATTGTCATACAGGTTTTTCACATTTTTGGTTAGAGTTAACCCAAGATATTTTATATTATTTGTGACTATTGTTATGGGTATTGTTTCTCTAATTTCGTTTTCAGCCTATTTATCATTTGTATAAAGGAAGGTTACTGATTTGTTTGAATTAATTTTATATCCAGCCACTGTGCTAAATTTGTTTTTCAGTTCGAGAAGTTCTCTGATCGAATTTTTGGGGTTGCTTGTTTATACTATCATATAATCTGCCAATAGTGATACCTTGACTTCTCCTATGCCAATTTTCCCCCTTGGTCTCATTTTGTTGTCTTACTGCTCTAGGTAGAACTCTGAGGACTATATTAAATAGATACAGGGAGGGTGTTCATCCTTGTCTTGTCCCCGATTTTAGTGGGATTGCTTCAAGTATCTCTCCATTTAATTTGATATTCGCTATTTGATTTGTGTGTATTGCTTTTATTATGTGAAGGTAAGTGCCTTGAATTCCTGATCTCTCCAATACTTTAAACATGAAATGGTATTTTTGTCAAATGCTTTTTCAGCATCCAATGATCTGATCATGTGATTTTTTTTCCTTGAGTTTGTTTTTATAGTGGATTACATTAATGGAATTTTGTATATCGAACCATCCCTGCATCTCAGGATTAAGCAGACTTGATAGTTGTGAATTATTATTTTGACATGCTCTTGGATTCAATTTTTTAGAAGTGTCTTGAGTATTTTTGCATCAGTATTCATAAACAAAACTTCTCTTTTTGTTGGGTCTTTGTGTTTTAGATATCAGAGTAACTGTGGCTTCATAAAATTAATTGGACACTGTTCCTTCTGTTTCTATTTTAAGGAATAGTTTGAAGAGTATTGGAATTAGCTCTTATTTGAATTCTGCACTAATGTCATCTGGCTCTGTGTTTCTTTCTTTATTTCTTTATTTTTTTTTTTTTGGTGGGGGGGAATTCATGACTTCAATTTCCTTAAGGGATATGGAATTTTCTAGTTCGTTTACCTGGTTTTGATTTAACTTATGTTTTCCTATCTGTCTAAAAAGTTATCCGTTTCATGTAGATTTTCCTATTTTAGTTTTCCTCAGTTTCTGTTGTTATGTCTCCCTTTTCATTTCTTTAAAATGGATATGTTTATAGAGAGTAATTTTAGATTTAGTGTATGTAACTCTTTTTTGAATTTACAAAAAATCACAGATAACATATTTACTTGAGTTTCAGATAATACAGCTTTGCACTATATTTAGAATTTTTAAAGATTAAGGAGACCCTTGAAATTGTATTGTATTTTGCATTTTGTGATTAATTTTAGACTTCACAGTAGGGGAATTAAATTATGATTTAATGTATTTTGTTTTTGAATCAAGTTGAAAAACATTAGAGTTATGTTGACTAACCTGCAATATTAACTTGACAACATCAAGTTAATATAATAACAAAAAGGAGATGGGCTTCAGAACTTGCATTTGTGTCCAAGCTGAGGTTAGCCTATTTCCTAATAAAATTATGAAAAAAATATAGAAAGATGAAGTGAGTTAAGCACAAGCATTCGTTTCCTTTTGCTTTCTAATTGTGACTGCTTTGTGACCAGTTTCCTTATACTCCTACAGATATGATTCCCCTGCTATGATGAACTGTATTACAGAACTCTGAGACAAAATAAACCCTTTTTCCTCCAAGTTATTTTGTCGAGGTATTTTTATCACAACAGTAGAAAACTTAACTAGAGATATAAGTATATTTCTACCAGCCATGTATGGTTGAGACAATTAAAGAATCAGAGTTATGGATTAGACCCTGTCAGAATATGAAAGTTGGTTTCATCAAATATCACAAAAAGGTAGAGTATTTCCATGCTCATACATTGATATGAGCCAGGCAAAACAGTAGACACCATCTTTTAGAGAAAATTAGAGGTACAGAAATATACAACTGAACCCAGGCAAGCAACAGTACAAATTATACAAATTAGATAGAAACCACAAAGAAGGATCAGCTCGTAAAGTGTTTGACATGCAAATAATAACTATTAGATTTCAGATTTTCAGCACCCATACACATATCTTGGTGTATTACCATCCACCTGTAATCTTTTCCTTTTTTATTAGGTATTTTCTTCATTTACATTTCCAATGTTATCCCCAAAGTCCCCCATACCCTCCCCCCCCCACTCCCCTACCCACCCACTCCCACTTCTTGGCCCTGGCGTTCCCCTGTACTGAGGCATATAAAGTTTGCAAGAAAGATGGGCCTATGGACTATAATCTTAAAGCTGGGAAAGCTAAGATAGTAAGATTCTTGAGGATTCCCAGAAAACCAGTCTATCCAAATTAGCATGTTTTAAGTTCAGTTAGATACTCTGTCTCATTTAATAATTTGGAAAATGATTGAGGAGTTTATCCCATGCGGATCTCTTGCTTCTATACATATGTAGCCATCTACACACTTAGAAGGCAAATGGTCAGAAAAAAAAATTACTTGAATATGAAGGGCAAGTTGGGATACTATTTTCTACTTATTCTAATGTGCCTTACATTACTGTTTTGATAAAACAACTGATTCATTGGTGAGATAATTTCACACTGTATTAGGTTGTATTAACCTTTATTTTTAGCACTCCTTTACATATTCATGGTGAAATAATAATTACTTAGAGTTGATAATGATGAGCCTTCAAAGATCCTGTCCATTTTCTGAAAAAAATATTATCTATCACTGACCCACAATTTATCTTATAAATTTGGAAGAAAATTAATATCTGGAAGAATAGTAAAAAGAAGAAAATAGCATGCATATTTATCTTGCATAGTTATATAAGGTCATTACCATAGGAACCACAAAGTCTTGGGGAAAATATCCCAGCCCTAATGTTAGATTATTTAAATATAAGTTGTTTTTTAGGATGTCCTTCACGGCAATAGAAAATTATAGCAGGGGGTTCTCAAATGTCCTAATGTTATGAACCTTTAATATATTTCTTTATGTATGATGATCACAAACTGTGAAATTTTTGTTGCTAATTCAAAAGTGTAGTTTTTCTAGTGTTATAAATAATAATTCAAATACCTATGTTTCACTTCATCTTAGGCGATCCTTATGAATGTGTCATTCAATACCAAAAAATTTGCTATTCACTGATTCCCAACTGCTACCCTATAGCTTACTATTATTGCTGTTAGTTACACTGAAGAAATAAATGATTCTCCAGTGATCAAGACACACATTATTTGGCAGCAGGACATGAAAATGTCAGTCAGGGGATGAGCTAGTAGTTTCCACATTGGTGGCTGGCTCTCATAGTACTAGTACCTATCATCAAATTCACTAAAAGGGAATTGTCATCAACCACTCTGATAGATTTTCATCTCTTAAAGCTATACAACATAAAAGGCAATATATTATGGCTGGTGAAATAATGGCATGAATTCATAGGATACAGTAAATATTTTCTAATTGAATTTAAATCTCAGTCCACTATAGTAAACTCACATCTATTACTACAAGGCAGTACAAAAGTGTGTAGTTTGATGGTTTATACAAGCAACTGGGGAATCAAGGTTTACTTGTTTGTTAAAAGGGTTTAGTATTCTATACAAGTACCTTCTACAACATTTCTACCTGTAGATCATTGTTGCTGTAGTTCTTGGTCTTGGAAGAAAACCTCAATTTTGTCCTACATGGGTGGTATCTACTATAAAGCTTTAGCACATATCAAGCTCCTGAAAATAAATGATGGTATATGTGATTTAGTGGTCACATTCTCAAGAATAAAAGTAAGAAAACTATCAAATATAAAATCAGAATTTCAATGTTCAAGGATGGGACAGAAGTGATATAAGAGCCTGGGAAAGGAATAAAGTGTTTTGTAGTCATTTACTGTTAAGTGAAACATTTGTTCCCTACTGGAGTAAGGAAGAAAGTTTGTAAGATTCAGAAAACTAATAAACAAACAATCTATAAAACCTTAGAAGGCACAGAAAGTTCCTGAAGTTTATAATATATTCAAAGATAAACACATGGTTTTACAAATAGACACCTTCCTAGAAAAAGATTTCTAAGTGGTTGAGCTACCTGAAATTCCCTCACAGAGCTCCTTTTATGTTCCTATTAATTGTTGCCACTGATAAATGCAGAAAGTATTGATCATCTATCTGCTTTTAGATGAGCAACTCCTTATCAATGCCCCTATAAATAACCATAATATATAAGTTTCTCACTGAACTAGGCTTGGACTCAATCATGTTTATCAGTCATTACTGACATTAAAAACATATTTGTGTATATCTCCAGAAGAAAATTGCACCTTAAAAAGTATAGAAATTTGGCATCCTTATGATTTTGACCATATTGTAAATTCTCTCTAAAGCCCAGGTTCTCTTGCTTTTAAAAGAGAACATGCGTCATAATTTACTTCAAAGTATTTGTTTTCTGTTTAACTTGATGTATTATTTTACTCAAAACCATATTTCATTCCTCGGAGTCTGGGACTATTTGACACAGTTTAATGCAACTACAAACAAAATTTTAACCTCATGAAATTTCTATTATTTTTGAAATAAAGGACAGTAAATACTAATTGTAAAAATGACTATATGGTAATGACTGCTGTAGAAATAAAAATAATAATAGTGAAAAGTAAAAGCAGTGGGGGATGTCTATTTTAAGTATATTTTATATAGTGATTAGAGAAATCATTTTTAGTGTGTTGACATTTGAATAAATAGTACAGGGAAATGAAATTACAAACTGTGCATATTTACGAAAGAACATTTTAGGCAGCAGGCACACCAAATGCAATAGCTCTTAGGTCTGGTTGGCATTTCTAATGAATAGCAAAGACCCTAATGTGGAGAGAAGTTCACAGAAGTGACAGAAAGTAAGATGTTATAGGGCACTATATGCCCTGTATTTTAATTAGATTGCACAAACCTTCATAAACGTGGAAGAACCAAGGGCAGAACTAAGAAGACTGCTCAGAATTGTGTTGTAAATATTTCCATCAGTAATCTTACTTTAGAAAACTAGGTTTAAATTGCCTAATAAATATCTAAAAGGAGAGATCAGTTTGTAATATAGAAATTCAAGTTTGTAGCTTAGAAAAATTTTTTATAATACTTAGATAGTCTTTAAAGTGTTCAGGGAACATGGAGCTAAAGGAAAAATATAGAAATATATGGATTGTGACATATGCATTTTGGATCACATAGGTAAAAAAGAGGGCAGCAGACAGAAGATTGAAGAGAAGCATGTGAAAAAGAAAATATGCATACAATTTCAAAACTCTAATAAGTTAGTATATATAGTGTTAGGTGTGTTAAAAAGCTTCTCACATCTTCTATTTTCTCAATTATCATGGGGTGGATCAGCAACCAGAAAATTGGGTTTCTGAGGAACTTCCAGATTGATTTCCATAATGGAAATCAATCAAATCACTTCCCTTCCTCCCTTTTCTCTCTTCTCCCTCCAAGTCTGCCACATTTATACCCTTCTCTTTCTTCTATTTCTCTCCCTTGAGAGAGAGAGAGAGGTGTGATAAAGAGTGAAAAAGAATGAGGCATAGAGTGAGGAGAGGAAGAAAGATAAAAGATAAGAGCTAAAGAGAGATGGGAACAGAAAGAGATAAAGATACAGATAAAAGATAGAGTATAAGAATAGGAGAACAAGATATATATTACAGAGGGAAAGAGGTTAGAGTGAGAAAGAGAGACAATGGGAGAGATATAATGGATAGAAGGGAAGAGACACAGAGAAGCAAATAGAGATGGCGAGTGAGAGAATGAGAAGGAAGTAGAAGTAGAGAGAGGGACTAAAGAGAGAGTTGGAAACATTATTCAAAGATGGGAAGATAGAAAGGGTAATAGACAGAGTAGTTAAGAGAGAAGTGATATAGAGAGGAAGAGAGGTGAAAGAAAGTGAATACCTTTTTAAAGCCTCTCTCTACTCTCTCTCACTTTCTCCTCCCAAATCCCTTCTATCTTTTTGTCTCACTTTCCATCATTGTCTCTCTGTCTTCCTCCTTTATCTTTTCCCTATCCCTTTCTATGCATCCATTTCTCTTCCCTTTTTTATCCATTCCCTATTCTTCCTCTCCATTGTTGTGTCTCACTCTTCTCTTTATCCATTCTAATCTCTACCCTCTCTCTCCATCCATGTTTATACTCAATTCCATCCCTGTTTCTATTCCATTCCTCTCACTCTCTGTTGATTCCCTGCTCACTTATCTCTCTCTATCAGCTCCCACTTTATTACTATGCCTTTCTCACTAACTCTCCCTGCTTTGTATTTATTTTTACCACATATCCGTCCCTATCTCTGTCTCTCTTTCCATTTAACTCTATCCTATTTTCTTCCTCTCTATTTTCTCCCTCCCTATTATCCCCTTGTCTCCTATCCTCTTTATATCCTTTCCATATTTGCTCACTAGCTAACATTTCTACACTCTTTGTGCTCTTCTTTTTTTCCTCTCTCACTTTTCCCTCTTCCCCTCCATTTCCATAAAGTGATGGAGTAGAATGAGATATGTAAGAGGTATAAAGAGCTATAGTAGAGAGGAGGGGAGGTAGAGGAAAAGATAAGAACTGTAAGAAACAGTGAGAATTACAGAGAAAGATTCAAGATGACAGGGAGACAGTAAGAAAAATATAGAAGATAAGGTAAGGACTGATTAGAGGACAAGACAGAAAAAGAGGGAACAGAGGAATACAGGGTAGTAGAGGGAAGTGAGAATGTAGGAGGGAGCAAGAGAAAGAGAGAAAAATACAGATAGAAAAAATTAGAGGGAGAGAGAAAATAAAGAGGGATGAGAGAAAGTGAAGTAGAGATGAGATAGAAGAAAGAAAGAAAGAAAGAAAGAAAGAAAGAAAGAAAGAAAGAAAGAAAGAAAGAAAGAAAGAAAGGAAGGAAGGAAGAAAGGAAGGAAGAAAGAAAGGAAGGACGACAGAAAAAGAGGATGGATGTGACTGAAAGATACACAGAGGGTGATAAATAAAAACAATGACAGAAAGAGGATGACAAAGATTTTAAAATAATATGGTTGGAGAAAGAATGAGGAAACATGCTGAGAAAGACAGATGGAGGAAATGAAGTGGGTTTTTCTCTTCCTCTCTCAGCCTCTCTTCCTGCTCTACTCAATCTCTCTTCCTTTCTAACTCTCTCAAAGCCCCTCATTTCCACCCCTCTATGTCTCTTTCTCTCTCTCTCTCTGTTTCTTTTTTTCTTTATCTCTACTCCTGCCTCTTTAACTCTAGCTCTATTACTGTGACACTAGTAGTCTCTCTTTTTTTTCTTTCTACATAAATTTCTTGCCCATTCTCCTCTTTCTCACTCTCTCCCTTGACCCATTTGATCAATTCCTTCTTTATCATCTTCCATATTATCTCTACGTCACTCTTTATTTTTCCATTTTCTTTTTACCTGTCTCATTCTCCTTTTCTATCTTTGTCTCATTCTATTCATACCCTTCAACAATGTGTTTTTCCCCTATTATCCCCTTTTCTCTGTCCCTTTATCTCTCTTTGTTTTGATCTCCCTATCTTTAATCCCTCCGTTCCACTCTCCACCACCCCCACCCCCACTCTTTACCATTTTTTGTCTCACTCTCTTCTGTCCTTCACTCTCTATCTATCTCACATATTCCTTCACTCACTCTCAATTCCTCTCTCCTTCTTTTTACCCCCTCTCCCCATCTCTCCCTCATCTCACTCTATTGCTTTCTACCATATTCCCTCCTTCTCTAACTCACTGTATATTTTTCCTGTCTATTCTTCTGTCTCTCCAGTTGTCCCTCATATATACTCATATATATATATATATATATATATATATATATATATATATATATACACACACATATATATATACCTCATATATATAATATATATATGTGCGTGTGTGTGTTTGTGTGTGTTTGTGTGTGTATAATTCCTTCTATTTCTTACTTTCTATCACTCTGTTTCTCTCTAACTCCCTATTTTTTACTTCTTCATCTCTCCTTCTTTCTCCATTTCTAGCTATCTTTCAGTCTTTTCCTCCTACTCTCTCTCCCTTCCTCTCCATCTCTTTACCTCATTTTCTTTCTCTTTCTCATCCAACAGTTCAACAGTTCATTTGCTTCATTTGCTTTCTCTTTGCCCATTCTCCCCAATCTCTCTCCCTTGTCTCTCACACTCTCTCATTCATTTTCTAATTTCTTTTCACCCCCGTCTCATTCTCTTCAATATGAAAAAACATCACACTTAACAAAAGTAAGAGTATTAGAGATTTTTGGGAGGCAAATACTGAAGAATAGAAAAGTAAGCAAGAGAGTGAGAGAGATAGCTGGAGAGAGAAAAAGATAGTGTGACAAGATGAGGAAGAGGGGAGAAGTAGAGAAAAAGAAACAGGAGGGGAAGATAAAGAAATGAAGAGAGAGGTGGTGAAAGAAAAATGATAGAGATAGAAAGGGGCCTGGAGAATGAAGGGAAGAAACATAGAGAAATCAGAGATGAGGAAGAAATTAGATAGAGAGGGTAGAAAAATGGGGTAAAAGAAGGTGAGAGGAGATAAAAAGAAGGAGCTTTGAAGAAAGAAAAGGAGGCAGGAAGCATGAAAGAGAGACATGCAGAGATAAAGCTGGAGGGATAAAGGATGAAATAGGGAGAGAACAGGTATAAATGGAGACAGAGGTGGTTTAAGTGGGTGAAAGCAATAGAAGGAAAGATAGGAAAACAGAGGAAAGGAAGCAGTGCAAAAGAAATGGAAGTCTCAAAAAAGAAGAGGCAGAGACAGAGAGGTCAAAATGTAAGCAAGTTTAAGAGAGTTAAGAAGATAGAAATAAAATGATAGAGTAGAAGACAGGGAAGACAGGGAGATAAAATGCAGTGAGGGTTGACAAGGAGAGGGCAAGAGCACATAAAACAGAGTGGAGAGGTAATGGGAGAGAAGGCAGAGTGAGGGGAACAATGGGGCGAAGACAGCATAAGGAAGAGAGATAGGGAGAAGAGAAAGAGTACAGTATGTGAAGGAAGAGATTGAGAGAGAGAGAGTTAGAGAGGTATATAAAGGGGTTATAAAAAGAGAGGATGGGAGAACAGAGAAATAGAAAGGGAACAACAAAGACAAAATGGGAAAAAAGAAGTAAGAAAGTGCAAGAGAGAAAGAGCAGGAGAGAGAGAGAGAAAAAGAAGATAGAGATAGAATTAGACAGGAATAAAATGGGAAAGACAGAGAGACAGCATGGTACTCTCACTCCCATACTTCTTTTTCTCTCCTGTCTTATTCTATCTTTTCCTCCTTTATCTCTGTCCTAATTCTCTTCATTGTATCTGTCTTCCTTTCTCCCTGTCTCTTTTTTACCATATCTCCCTCATGTTGACCCCCCCTCTTCCTTTCTATATACCTACTCTCCTCTCATGTCCCCTCACTTCCTGTTTAACTGTTTCTCTCCCAATCTACCTTTCACCCTTATCCTCTCTCCTCTCTGACACTCTTCTTCCGTTCTTCTCTGTCTTCCTCCATCTGTCACTCTTCTTTATATTTCACCCTTTATATATCTTCCTCTCCACTTATATTTTCCTCTATCTCTTTCCCTTTCTATCTTCTCCCCTTCCTTATTTCTCTTACCCTCTGTATTTATCCCCACTTCCATCTCTTCTCTTTCCTTCTCTTTATTTATTATATTCACACTCCTTCTTTTGCTAACCTATCCTACCTTCTCCATTACACCTTGTCTTCTTTTTTCTACCCTAATCCCCACTCCTCTCTTACTTGTCACTCTCTAAAGGTCATTCCCCCTCCCAATTTCTTTCTCATTTCTCTCTCTCTCTCTCTCTCTCTCTCTCTCTCTCTCTCTCTCTCTCTCTCTCTCATCTCTCTCTCTTTCTTGATTTTACTTTCTTTTTCTTTCTCTCCTATGCACTCTCCTTTTATTTATCGGTAGTTCTTTCAGTGTTTTGCTCACCCAAGATTTTTCTTTTTTTTTTCCATTTTTTATTAGGTATTTAACTCATTTACATTTCCAATGCTATACCAAAAGTCCCCCATATCGACCCACCCCCACTCCCCTGCCCACCCACTCCCCCTTTTTGGCCCTGGTGTTCCCCTGTACTGGGGCATATAAAGTTTGCAAGTCCAATGGGCCTCTCTTTCCAGTGATGGCTGACTAGGCCATCTTTTGATATATATGCAGCTAGAGTCAAGAGCTCCGGGGTACTGGTTAGTTCATAATGTTGTTCCACCTATAGGGTTGCAGATCCCTTTAGCTCCTTGGCTACTTTCTCTAGCTCCTCCATTGGGAGCCCTATGATCCATCCATTAGCTGACTGTGAGCATCCACTTCTTTGTTTGCTAGGCCCCGGCATAGTCTCACAAGAGGCAGCTACATCTGGGTCCTTTCAATAAAATCTTGCTAGTGTATGCAATGGTGTCAGCGTTTGGATGCTGATTATGGGGTGGATCCCTGGATATGGCAGTCTCTACATGGTCCATCCTTTCATCTCAGCTCCAAACTTTGTCTCTGTAACTCCTTCCATGGGTGTTTTGTTCCCAAATCTAAGGAGGGGCATAGTGTCCACACTTCAGTCTTCATTCTTCTTGAGTTTCATGTGTTTAGCAAATTATATCTTATATCTTGGGTATCCTAGGTTTGGGGCTAATATCCACTTATCAGTGAATACATATTGTGTGAGTTTCTTTGTGAATGTGTTACCTCACTCAGGATGATGCCCTCCAGGTCCATCCATTTGGC
Source organism: Mus musculus (assembly GCF_000001635.26). Lineage (NCBI taxonomy): Eukaryota > Metazoa > Chordata > Mammalia > Rodentia > Muridae > Mus > Mus musculus. The sequence goes on from NC_000086.7 coordinate 123,369,442, forward strand.
TAGGAATTTCATAAATTCATTCTTTTTAATAGCTGAGTAGTACTCCATTGTGTAGATGTACCACATTTTCTGTATCCATTCCTCTGTTGAGGGGCATCTAGGTTCTTTCCAGCTTCTGGCTATTATAAATAAGGCTGCTATGAACATAGTGGAGCATGTGTCCTTCTTACCTGTTGGGGCATCTTCTGGATATATGCCCAGGAGAGGTATTGCTGGATCCTCCGGTAGTACTATGTCCAGTTTTCTGAGGAACCGCCAGACTGATTTCCAGAGTGGTTGTACAAGCCTGCACTCCCACCAACAATGGAGGAGTGTTCCTCTTTCTCCACATCCACGCCAGCATCTGCTGTCACCTGAATTTTTGATCTTAGCCATTCTGACTGGTGTGAGGTGGAATCTCAGGGTTGTTTTAATTTGCATTTCCCTGATGATTAAGGATGTTGAACATTTTTTCAAGTGCTTCTCTGCCATTCGGTATTCCTCAGGTGAGAATTCTTTGTTCAGTTCTGAGCCCCATTTTTTAATGGGGTTATTTGATTTTCTGAAGTCCACCTTCTTGAGTACTTTATATATGTTGGATATTAGTCCCCTATCTGATTTAGGATAGGTAAAGATCCTTTCCCAATCTGTTGGTGGTCTTTTTGTCTTATTGACGGTGTCTTTTGCCTTGCAGAAACTTTGGAGTTTCATTAGGTCCCATTTGTCAATTCTCGATCTTACAGCACAAGCCATTGCTGTTCTGTTCAGGAATTTTTCCCCTGTGCCCATATCTTCAAGGCTTTTCCCCACTTTCTCCTCTATAAGTTTCAGTGTCTCTGGTTTTATGTGAAGTTCCTTGATCCACTTAGATTTGACCTTAGTACAAGGAGATAAGTATGGATCGATTCGCATTCTTCTACACGATAACAACCAGTTGTGCCAGCACCAATTGTTGAAAATGCTGTCTTTCTTCCACTGGATGGTTTTAGCTCCCTTGTCGAAGATCAAGTGACCATAGGTGTGTGGGTTCATTTCTGGGTCTTCAATTCTATTCCATTGGTCTACTTGTCTGTCTCTATACCAGTACCATGCAGTTTTTATCACAATTGCTCTGTAGTAAAGCTTTAGGTCTGGCATGGTGATTCCGCCAGAAGTTCTTTTATCCTTGAGAAGACTTTTTGCTATCCTAGGTTTTTTGTTATTCCAGACAAATTTGCAAATTGCTCCTTCCAATTCGTTGAAGAATTGAGTTGGAAGTTTGATGGGGATTGCATTGAATCTGTAGATTGCTTTTGGCAAGATAGCCATTTTTACAATGTTGATCCTGCCAATCCATGAGCATGGGAGATCTTTCCATCTTCTGAGATCTTCTTTAATTTCTTTCTTCAGAGATTTGAAGTTTTTATCATACAGATCTTTCACTTCCTTAGTTAGAGTCACGCCAAGATATTTTATATTATTTGTGACTATTGAGAAGGGTGTTGTTTCCCTAATTTCTTTCTCAGCCTGTTTATTCTTTGTATAGAGAAAGGCCATTGACTTGTTTGAGTTTATTTTATATCCAGCTACTTCACCGAAGCTGTTTATCAGGTTTAGGAGTTCTCTGGTAGAATTTTTAGGGTCACTTATATATACTATCATATCATCTGCAAAAAGTGATATTTTGACTTCCTCTTTTCCAATTTGTATCCCCTTGATCTCCTTTTGTTGTCGAATTGCTCTGGCTAATACTTCAAGTACTATGTTGAAAAGGTAGGGAGAAAGTGGGCAGCCTTGTCTAGTCCCTGATTTTAGTGGGATTGCTTCAAGCTTCTCTCCATTTACTTTGATGTTGGCTACTGGTTTGCTGTAGATTGCTTTTATCATGTTTAGGTATGGGCCTTGAATTCCTGATCTTTCCAAAACTTTTATCATGAATGGGTGTTGGATCTTGTCAAATGCTTTTTCTGCATCTAACGAGATGATCATGTGGTTTTTGTCTTTGAGTTTGTTTATATAATGGATTACATTGATGGATTTTCGTATATTAAACCATCCCTGCATCCCTGGAATAAAACCTACTTGGTCAGGATGGATGATTGCTTTAATGTGTTCTTGGATTCGGTTAGCGAGAATTTTATTGAGGATTTTTGCATCGATATTCATAAGAGAAATTGGTCTGAAGTTCTCTATCTTTGTTGGATCTTTCTGTGGTTTAGGTATCAGAGTAATAGTGGCTTCATAAAATGAGTTGGGTAGAGTACCTTCTACTTCTATTTTGTGAAATAGTTTGTGCAGAATTGGAATTAGATCTTCTTTGAAGGTCTGATAGAACTCTGCACTAAACCCATCTGGTCCTGGGCTTTTTTTGGTTGGGAGACTATTAATAACTGCTTCTATTTCTTTAGGTGATATGGGACTGTTTAGATGGTCAACTTGATCCTGATTCAACTTTGGTACCTGGTATCTGTCCAGAAATTTGTCCATTTCGTCCAGGTTTTCCAGTTTTGTTGAGTATAGCCTTTTGTAGAAGGATCTGATGGTGTTTTGGATTTCTTCAGGATCTGTTGTTATGTCTCCCTTTTCATTTCTGATTTTGTTAATTAGGATTTTGTCCCTGTGCCCTTTAGTGAGTCTAGCTAAGGGTTTATCTATCTTGTTGATTTTCTCAAAGAACCAACTCCTCGTTTGGTTAATTCTTTGAATAGTTCTTCTTGTTTCCACTTGGTTGATTTCACCCCTGAGTTTGATTATTTCCTGCCGTCTACTCCTCTTGGGTGAATTTGCTTCCTTTTTTTCTAGGGCTTTTAGATGTGTTGTCAAGCTGCTAGTATGTGCTCTCTCCCGTTTCTTCTTGGAGGCACTCAGAGCTATGAGTTTCCCTCTTAGAAATGCTTTCATTGTATCCCATAGGTTTGGGTACGTTGTGGCTTCATTTTCATTAAACTCTAAAAAGTCTTTAATTTCTTTCTTTATTCCTTCCTTGACCAAGGTATCATTGAGAAGAGTGTTATTCAGTTTCCACGTGAATGTTGGCTTTCCATTATTTATGTTGTTATTGAAGATCAGTCTTAGGCCATGGTGGTCTGATAGGATACATGGGACAATTTCAATATTTTTGTATCTATTGAGGCCTGTTTTGTGACCAATTATATGGTCAATTTTGGAGAAGGTCCCGTGAGGTGCTGAGAAGAAGGTATATCCTTTTGTTTTAGGATAAAATGTTCTGTAGATATCTGTCAGGTCCATTTGTTTCATAACTTCTGTTAGTTTCACTATGTCCCTGTTTAGTTTCTGTTTCCACGATCTGTCCTTTGAAGAAAGTGGTGTGTTGAAGTCTCCCACTATTATTGTGTGAGGTGCAATGTATGCTTTGAGCTTTACTAAAGTGTCTCTAATGAATGTGGCTGCCCTTGCATTTGGTGCGTAGATATTCAGAATTGAGAGTTCCTCTTGGAGGATTTTAACTTTGATGTGTATGAAGTGTCCCTCCTTGTCTTTTTTGATAACTTTGGGTTGGAAGTCGATTTTATCCGATATTAAAATGGCTACTCCAGCTTGTTTCTTCAGTCCATTTGCTTGGAAAATTGTTTTCCAGCCTTTCACTCTGAGGTAGTGTCTGTCTTTTTCCCTGAGATGGGTTTCCTGTAAGCAGCAGAATGTTGGGTCCTGTTTGTGTAGCCAGTCTGTTAGTCTATGTCTTTTTATTGGGGAATTGAGTCCATTGATATTAAGAGATATTAAGGAAAAGTAATTGTTGCTCCCTTTTATTTTTGTTGTTAGAGTTGGCATTCTCTTCTTGTGGCTGTCTTCTTTTTGGTTTGTTGAATGATTACTTTCTTGGTTGTTCTAGGGCGTGATTTCCGTCCTTGTATTGCTTCTTTTCTGTTATTATCCTTTGAAGGGCTGGATTCGTGGAAAGATATTGTGTGAATTTGGTTTTGTCGTGGAATACATTGGTTTCTCCATCTATGGTAATTGAGAGTTTGGCCCGGTATAGTAGCCTGGGCTGGCATTTGTGTTCTCTTAGTGTCTGTATAACATCTGTCCAGGCTCTTCTGGCTTTCATAGTCTCTGGTGAAAAGTCTGGTGTAATTCTGATAGGCCTTCCTTTATATGTTACTTGACCTTTCTCCCTTACTGCTTTTAATATTCTATCTTTATTTAGTGCATTTGTTGTTCTGATTATTATGTGTCGGGAGGAATTTCTTTTCTGGTCCAGTCTATTTGGAGTTCTGTAGGCTTCTTGTATGATCATGGGCATCTCTTTTTTTATGTTTGGGAAGTTTTCTTCTATTATTTTGTTGAAGATATTAGCTGGCCCTTTAAGTTGAAAATCTTCATTCTCATCAATTCCTATTATCCGTAGGTTTGGTCTTCTCATTGTGTCCTGGATTACCTGGATGTTTTGAGTTAGGATCCTTTTGCATTTTGTATTTTCTTTGACTGTTGTGTCGATGTTCTCTATGGAATCTTCTGCACCTGAGATTCTCTCTTCCATTTCTTGTATTCTGTTGCTGATGCTCGCATCTATGGTTCCAGATCTCTTTCTTAGGGTTTCTATCTCCAGCGTTGCCTCGCTTTGGGTTTTCTTTATTGTGTCTACTTCCCCTTTTAGTTCTAGTATGGTTTTGTTCATTTCCATCACCTGTTTGGATGTGTTTTCCTGTTTTTCTTTAATGATTTCTACCTGTTTGGCTGTCTTTTCCTGCTTTTCTTTAAGGGCCTGTAACTCTTTAGCAGTGCTCTCCTGTAATTCTTTAAGTGACTTATGAAAGTCCTTCTTGATGTCCTCTATCATCATCATGAGAAATGTTTTTAAATCTGGGTCTAGATTTTCGGTTGTGTTGGGGTGCCCAGGACTAGGTGGGGTGGGAGTGCTGCGTTCTGATGATGGTGAGTGGTCTTGATTTCTGTTAGTAGGATTCTTACGTTTGCCTTTCGCCATCTGGTAATCTCTGAAGCTAGCTGTTTTAGTTGTCACTGTTAAGAGCTTGTTCTTCAGGTGACTCTGTTAGCCTCTATGAGCAGACCTGGAGGGTAGCACTCTCCTTAGTTTCAGTGGGCAGAGTATTCTCTGCAGGCAAGCTCTCTTCTTGCAAGGCAGGTACCCAGATATCTGGTGTTCGAACCAGACTCCTGGCAGAAGTTGTGTTCCACTCACTAGAGGTCTTAGGATCACGTGTGGAATCCTGTGTGGGCCCTTGCGGGTGTCAGGCGACTCAGCTGGCAAGGTAGCCCGGGGCTCGAGTGGAGTGGAAGGGGTTTGTGCCCCAGATCAAGCCCGGGTAGCCTGCTTCCCTATGTACTGCAGTCTCAAGTTCCGCGTGATTGGATTGGGGCAGGCGCTGTGTTCCACTCACCAGAGGTCTTAGGGTCCCGTGGGGAGTCCCGTGTGGGCCCTTGCGGGTGTTGAGCAAGACTCTGCTGGCAAGGTAGCCCGGGGCTCGAGTCGAGCGGAAGGGACTTGTGCCCCAGATCAGGCCCGGGTAGCCTGCTTCCCTATGTACCGCAGTCTCAAGTTCCGTGCGATTGGATTGGGGCAGGCTCTGTGTTCCACTCACCAGAGGTCTTAGGGTCCCGTGGGGAGTCCCGTGTGGGCCCTTGCGGGTCACCCAAGATTTTTCTAACTCTCCCTCCCTCCCTTCCTCTCTCCTGTCTTCCCCACACATGCCCTTTCTTCTCCTGTCATTCTCTCCTCTTATCTCCTTCACTCATCTCTTTTCACCCTACTCTCTTTCACTTTCCTTATTTATTCTCACATCTCTTTCTTCCTATTCATTCCCTTATCCCTCTCTTTCTCTTGTTCTCACTTCATCACGATATATTTCTTTCTTTCTCCAACACCATCTTCTCTTGCCCTCTATTCCATTCCCCTTACTTCCCTTATTCTCCTATCTCTCCCTCTGTCCTGGTGTTTTCATCCGTCTAGAGAATGATATAGTTAAGTTTAGGAAGAAGAAAGTGGTAAAGAAAGAGCAATAAGTAGGGAGAGTCAAAAATGAGGGAGAAAGAGGAGGAGAGATGGGAAAGAAAAAAAAAAGGAGTGTGTAGAGAGGGATAGCGAGAGAGGGGAAGATATGGTGGGCAAGATTTAGATGGAGAGGGGAGAAATAGGTAAAATTAAGATCAGAGACTAAAAGAGAGGGTGTGAGTGTAAGAGACAGGAGAAAGAGGGGGGAAAGAAATGGTGAGAAAAAGAGGTAGAGATAAGAGAGAGGAAGAAAGGGGAAGGAGAAGAGAAGGTAGAGAAGAGATAGGGGAGAGAAAAGAGGACTAGGAGAGGAGAAGGGGACAAAGACAGAGAGGAGATTGAGGGAAGGAAATTTGGGATAAAAAGTGAGACAGAAGGGAGAGATGGAAGAGAGGAGAGTGTAAGAAGGAGAGGCAGACAGAAGAGAAAGATGGGAGAGCTAGGGGGAGGGAGGGGGTAAAAGTAGAGAGGTGACAGTAGGTAGTGAAAGAGTGAGAAAGTGAGAGAAAGGAGAAAGCTCGTGAGAGAGGGAGACAGAGAAGAGGGTAAAAGAAGGAAAAGAGAAGAGAGAGAATAGAGAAGAGAGGGAATAGAAAGGAGAAGAGAAGGGCATAGAAAGAGGAGGATGAGAGAGAGAAGTTGGAGAAAGGTGACAGAGAAAAGGAGGGAGTAAAGAGGGTGAGAGATGGGGGACAGAAAAGAGGGGAGAAAGAGAAAGAGAGAAGAAGAGAAATAGAGAGTGGAGAGGGGTAAAATTAAGGGGAGACAGGGAAAGAGGGGGAAGAGAGAGGGATCAGAGAAGAAAGAGCTAGGAGGAAAGGAGGAGAGAGAAGAGAAAGGTAATGAGAGGGAGAGAGGGGGCAGAGAGAGTTAGGGAGAGAGGGGGATGGTAAGGTCACAAAGGATTGGAATTTTGTGATGCAAGACAGGGCTCAGAGCTTGGAGCAAGTTCAACAGTGTGGTCAAGAGCACACAGCTAGGAGAGACACCTTTGTCCTTCCTGACTCCATTGGACCAGATATCAGATGTTCTTGCCAAGTTACTAGACACGAATTAACTTGAAGATAGCATTGCTGGTTAGTATATACCCTTGCCTTCTTTATTGCATATTCTACTTAATGTGGTTAAATATAGGTATAAATATTTAACAATGACTATTATATATACAGTTCCATGGAAATAAAGGGTACCTGTACAACTTAGGCATCCTCACCCAGGGGCAGTACCACTTTCCAAAAATGGTATTTCTAAGTACATTAAAATCACCCCAAATTCCACTTATGTCGGCGACCTTATGTTTGAGGCTACACCATGTTCTGAGCTTGTTTCTTCTGGTCTCCACACATGAAATCCACTATACTGGAATCTTGTGATCTTTTTTAACTTCCTTATATTTCTTACCCACTCGACTAGACACATAGCTCCTAGAATGTTATTTCTTAAGGATTGTGTCAGAAAGACTTGGTAGGGAACTAAAATGTCTTTTTTTTTTTTAAATCTGTGCATATGATTTGAGTACAATGTTTTCTGATGGGAGAAGCAGAAATAATGTTAAGTAAAGGGCATTCTGGGTCACACAGTGTTTGAGGCTACCCTAATGAACCTAGTGAGGTATTAATTCAAATAAAACAAACAAATAAAAACTTCAGGAATGCTTTCTTAGAATACATATGAATTGCAAGACCAGTTTAAGTATCTTACCAAGAACCTGTCTCAAAACAAATTATTTTTAAGAGAGATGGGAGTTCCATGGCAGACAACTTGTGTACTATGTACAATATATTAGCTTCAACCTACAATATCAGACCATAATTTAGCAGCAGCATCTAACCAAAGAGAAATATAGTTATTTGTATGTTCTCTACTAGTGTTGCTCTGGCAACGGGAAGTCATTTTAAGAATCAGCATTCAAAATCCCTTATCCTATGGACCAACTGATAATAGTCCTACTAGAACCAACAGGCATCCTGGTATTCTCCACTGTCAGAATTTTATTTCTTCTCTTGTCTTATCCTTCATTCATTTGAATCCACAGTTGTCATCTGGATTTTCATATTACTATGTGTAGTTTGAACTTTCAGTTTAAGCTACGTCTCAGACATATGGTTCATATGTCTCTCTAGCAAAAATATTTCAAACACACACACACACACACACACACACACACACACACACACACACACACACAAAGATACTAGACTTTTAACATAGATAAAAGAAAAAACACTAGCCATCTCAGAATTCAAATGTATATTGTTTTGTATTTTACAACACATTTCATGACAAATGAAAGACAATAAGTAAAAATTATAGTGCAATTTGTACTTAATCTCTCTTCACTGAAGATTTGTTTCCTGGTAAAGATTCCCCCAGTTTTTAATTGCCAAATTTCATCTAGTTAGATGGGTAATGATAGTTAAAGGGTTGCCTCTAAGGTAATGTATGCCAAATAATAAAGTGCATGTACTAGAATCTGATAATCTTTGATTATTGTGAAATTCTCAAACCATACTCATAACAGCATACCTTAAAGAGAAAAGGCTACATTTTTTTAAACACAAGTCTATCATTTTGGAACTACTAATCTAAAGTGCACTGCTAAAGGCTGAAAGAGGACCTTTATATATCCTTTCGTTTCTTTTTCAGTTTCCACATATTTGATGCCAGCATGGTCCTGCTAAACAAGTCTGCCAATCACCAAATAAGAGGTTTCACTTTAGCTACAATAGCATGCATAATGTGCAATACCTCTATGGCCCTTCCAGAATGGCGAAATTGCTACTTGAACAACTCCATGCTTTCCTACCCAAGTCTGGCTTTTGTGAATATTTGGGAGGCCTACATCTGCCACCACAACCACAACTCAAGCCACCTGAGAGATTGCCATTGCTACACCTGCCATAATAACCTTGTTCCTTTGGATATCCGGGTATCTCAAATTCTGCTCCTGGTTGCAAACGTTGTTGGTCTGGTTGGGACAGTTTGTTCTGTCTTTGCTCTACAGCAGTTATACACAGAGGAACTGCATAAGAATAATGACTACAATCCATTTGTTCTTTCAGCTGTCCTCAATGCTATTGCTAGCACCTTTATTTTTCTTGCTGTTATGTGTAATCACCTCTCCGTGCCCAGCAAGGAAGAGGTATCTTTCCTGCAATCTTTCCAAATGCCAATTTTTTCCAATGCTCAAAGAGCAGGCAGAGCCATGGGATTGGCATATATATCTGCCATATTGTTTTTATTAAGTGCTATAATTTTTATTTCTTACTGTCCTTCAATGGAAATCAAAATGTTTCCCCGTGTCTGAAAATAAATTTGCAGCATACATAACCTTGAAAATCAAAACGTCTTGGCAATGGTTTTGGGGACCTAGACTGAGATGTAATGGGAGATATTTTTAAAATATTAACTTAGATTTTCTAAGGACATAAAGCCCTACCCTATGTATCCTATGACAGAAAATGGCAAAATGACATTAAGCATTCTTTCCTATTTGGTTTATTACTTCTTTGGTTGAATTTTTTGCTTTAGTTTTTTTTTTCATGTTTTTGTTTATTTGTTTGTTTTGATTTTTGTTCATTTTTATCATTCCAACTTGTCAATTTTGTTTTATAGAATCTAAATTTTAAATATGGTTTGTCAAGGTAAATAATCAATAAATATAGTTGTATTAGTCATGGATCTCTAAAGGACAGAACATATAGAATCCATCTCTCACATACAACTTTATTCTCTCTCTCTCACTCTTTCCCTTCCTCTCCCTTCTCCCCTTTCTCTCTCTCTCTCTCTCTCTCTCTCTCTCTCTCTCTCTCTCTCTCTCTCTCTCTCTCTCTTCATATTGCAAAGGGAGATTTCCTTGTCTGGCTACATTATTTCTTTTAAAGTTTAAGAATTATCCACTATGTTCATAGCAACCTTATTTATAATAGCTATAAGCTGGAACGAACCCAGATGTCCCTCAAGAAAGGAATGGATACAGAAAATGTGGTACATTTACACAATGGAGTACTACTCAGCAATTAAAAACAGTGAATTTATGAAATTCTTAGGCAAATGGATAGATTTGGAGGATATCATCCTAAATGAGGTAAACCAATCACAAAAGGAAACACATGATATGTACTCACTGATAAGTGGATATTAGCCCAGAAACTTAGAATACACAAGACACAATTTGCAAAACACATGAGTCTCAAGAAGAAGGAAGAGCAAAGTGTGGATACATCCTTTCTTCTTAAAATGGGGAACAAAATACCAATGGAAGGAGTTACAAAGGCAAAGTTCGGAACAGATCCTGAAGGAACAACCATCCAGAGACTGCCCTACTTGGGGATACACCCCATAAACAACTACCAAACACAGTCACTAGGCAGATGCCAATAAGAGGCTGCTGAGAGGAGCCTCATATAGCTGTCTCTTGTGAGGCTCTGCTAGTGCCTGGCAAATACAGAAGTGGATGCTCACAATTATCCATTGGACAGAGCACACGGGTCCCAATGAAGGAGCCAGAGAAATACTCATTGAGCTGGAGGGGTCTGAAGCCCTATAGGTGGAACATCAATATGAACTAATCAGTACCCCCAAGCTCCTTGGAACTATACCAACAATCAAAGAAAACATATGGTTGAACTTGTGGCTCTAGCTATATATGTAGCAGATGATGGCCTAATCAGTCATCAAAGGAAGGAGAGGCCCTTGGTCTTGGGAAGGCTCTATGCCCCAGTACAGGGGAATGCCAGGAGTAGGAATCAGAGTGGGTGGGTTGGGGAGTAGGGGCATTGGGGAGGGAATAGGGGATTTTTGGAGGAGAAACTAAGAAAGGGGCTAACATTTGAAATGTAAATAAAGAAAATATCTAAAAAGAAAGAATTATTCATTTAAAATTAAATTCCCGGAAATGTTATTACCCCAGAAAATATCATTTAATTTTATTTGCATCTAATTTGCACAATCTGCCTCTTAGGATTATAATTCACACTTGTACACATCATACACACAAACACAAACACAAACACACACCACACACATTTGTGTAGTGTCCCCATCTGCCTATTACCCATGACATTTTAATAATTTTGGTTTGCTGAACAAATTTAATCAATGTCTTCTCAGTTAACTAACTCTGGTTGAGCTCTTTAGAAAATGTACTTTCTGGGTGATGCCATGTTCTTTGTACTGAATGTTAATATATAGGTGTCTTATAGTACCTGCGTCTTACTGATACAAGGTTTGATACAATTGTTGGTAGATCCTTGAGGAGAAGACTTAATTTCACTTAAGCTGAATGGTTTCCCCAACTAAAAGTTTCATCTCCATGTGGTCCCTGTTTGTAGCAATGGAATATTAGCATTCCATGAGGTCATTGGTTGATGTGTTTCTAATTAGCAGAAAGGATTTTAGAGAGTTTGAACTACTATGTCTATTTGCTCACTCTGAATTCTTATGTATATCAAGAAGTTGGAGTAACTGCTTCATTCTTCCCCTCTATTTTCAGTAATTTATAAAAGAATTTGAAGGTATTATTTAGATTTTGTTTGTACTTTTTGGTTTTTGAATATTGAAGTAGTTGGTGTTGTTTCATGAGTTAATTTTCGTCCATTTTTACGTATGTAAATAATCAAGGTCTTGAGGTGTATTTACAGAGAGCAGTGATTATTCCACTGTGTTTCATTTCAAGCACTTAATAAATGAACAAACAAATGCTAAGGTGTTTCCCAGTCGTTAAAGGAAGTTGATTTTCTTGGTGAGGATCTGGGGTTTGATTTCTAGCCAACACGTGGCAGCTTACATCTGTCTGTAACTACAATCCCAGGGAATCTGACACCATCTTTGAACCTGAATAGGCACCAGGCATGTTTATAGTACACAGATATAGATATAGACAAAATATTTGTGAATATCATATAAAATAAGATTTTAAAAAATGGAAAAATTTTTCATTCCAAATATAGACCTTAGTGAATGCATAACCAGACATGATTATTATACAATGTCTTCTGTCTCAACTCAAGTCTTAGATTAGCTAGTGATATATCCCTAGCATGTATATATATAGTCCAATAAAATTTTACTATATAATGGATTTTGTACACACAAAGACAAAGTAGGTTCTCTCTTTACCCGCCTAGATTCCCTCTTTTCTTTCAGTTCCAAGATGCATCCCAGGCTTGAACCCAGACATGAGAGCTGCAGACTGGACCAACAAATTGGTGTCCCACGCAGGATCTGGGAAATGGCAGAGGACACGGGAAGGAACACTGCTGGTTTGGAGCTCCATGGAAGAAGAAAATAATTAAAGAAAATTTGTACCAGAACATGAGAAGAAACAGGCATAAGGTTGCCAGGTGTGGTACAGTCTAAGCTGGAATGGCGCTAAACCTGCATGCTGAATTCACTTAGGTTCAGCAGTGAGATTATCAGAATCTAGGAACATAAAAGTCAGTTAGGGACAGCTTCCAGAGCTGCTTCTTAGGTTAGAGAGAAAAAGGGGTTTAGATTTTATAATTAGTTGGATTGGTCACAGTCAGAAACTGCATCAGGTGGGAGGAAATTGTCCCAGAAGCAGAGAGAAATTTTAGGGGTGCCCTGACTTGTTATTTCTGGGACCTACAGCAAAAGTTCTCTGCCCTCTTTGAGTTTTTTTTTTTTTTTTTTTCCTAAGGTCTTGACTAATGTCTGGTGCAGCAGTCTGTCCACATGTTCGATTCATGTATGTTCATGTCTAGTCTGAATGAATGAATATTCTGTGTTTTCATGTTGGAAGATAAAAGATGACTAAAACTTTCTCAGCTGGTATAGCAAAGCCTAGAGGGCCACAGGCTTTAGCCAAGATCAGGCACACATCAGGAGGGCCCCTGCTGTAAAAACTGTTCTTTAAAAGAAAAAAGAGAGTCTGCAACCTTGTGGTATTGGGGCGAAAATGCTGATAGATGTTTTATTCCCTAAGAAAATTCTCTGCATTCATAATTATTGTGTTTATCTGATTACAAAGTGTCTTTTATTTTATAATTATAGCTAGAAAAAATTAATATTCTCTGATTGATCTAAGTGTAACTGCTTCTTTTTTTTTCTGATAATGTGCTCTGCGTGTCTTCACAATCAGCTCATAAGTTATTGTTATGATTAAATAATTGTTACGTTGATAACAGAGGGTTAGCCTTAAATTGGCAACTCTAGAGTTTTTCAAACAGGTGACATAAGCAGGTCAAAAAACTGGGCCTCCTAAGAAACTTCTAACTGAGATAATATTTAATGTGATTCTTATCCAAGAAAGTAGAAGATAAGATTTAAAGCAATGACTCTTTAATGAAGCATTAAAGATTGCACTGTCATGTATTCATAGGTATAAACTGGCAGCCAAACTTCATAATATGATAGTAATGCTTCTAATATTGATTCTAAAGGTGATAAATTGTTTTGAAATTGGGTTTTGCTTTCCCAAAGTTATAGTTATAATCTAATGTTGCAAAAGAAACTTAGTAATTCTAAATTCTGTCCTCATGGCAGGAGGAACTAAGCTCAGAGTAGCTTCTGCATGGTTTGTGTGACTTTCTTTTGTCTTGCAAATGGTGCCTGGGGAAGCTCTGGAAGCTTGCCTCCAGGGGAAATCTTTGGGAAATCTTCTTTTAGCTAAAAGAGCACCTTTGCAGATCTAGCTAAATGTTGTTTTAATAAAGTTCAAATTCATAGTTTATAAAGGGTCAAACAGACTGTAGAATTTATAAAGGCATTACAGTCTGGCTTGCCTACTGTTTATATAGTTATTATAGATCCAAAAGTTTTGTTTTTTTGTTTTTTTTTTTCTTTGCAACTTAATGATTGTAAAGGTTTTGCTTCTAGTGAGTTTGTAATTACTGGAATATTTTGCCTCTAGGTATGGCTAAATATAGGTCTACATTATGTGAGGAATTTTTATCATTTCTGCTTTATACAAGAAGCCAAGAGTTTGAATCTTTCAGTGTATATTGTTTTCTAAGTAGAAAATATTTTATTAGCTAATGCCTCTCAAAGGAATTTTGCTTAAAACCTTAGGTGTCATTAAGCTAACCCTAGGCAGAGCAGCTTTATCCTTACTGTAAACATTTATTTGGTTCCTGTTAATACATTTGAAGTCATTCCTTTGTTTCCAGTCAGGTAACTTCTAAATATTTTGCCTGCTGTGACTTCCTACCCTCTTTAATTTCTGTATTCTCTGTCTCAGGGCCAGTGACTGCTGGCGGCTGTGGGGCGAGACCCTTGGGCACACAGCTTTCCCTGGGCATGGTGATAAGAGAAGCTGGCAAAAATCGGGAGGCCATGTAGCCAACTCAGGGAGGAGGGCCTTGCCAGCCATTGGCCCATGAGCCTCTGCATGTAGCCATATTTTTCCCACTAAGGCCCGGGGTGCTCAGACACCCTCCCTTGGGTTTCCTAGCCTGAAAGGAAGGCCAAGGTGGCTGCAGCGGTGACAGAAGTGGCTGCTACAGCAAGATCGACTCTGCTGCCAGTGCCAGGATGAAGGAGCTGCCACTTGACATTGCTGCAGCAGGCACAGAGGGCATGCACCACCTCTGTTTCAGAGATGTGGGGCTCAACAGCGGGTTAAAATCCAGAGTCCTTTTCAGAGTGACTCTGCATTCCAGGGTGGCAGGCGGCCAGGGACGAGGAGGACTTAGGGCAAACTGCCCCCCCCCCCCCCCCCCGAGGTACCCTGTGGGTGTCATGCCCGAGACCATGGAGCCACAACAAGGCAGGTGGGCGGGGCCGAGGTAGTACTCACCTCAAAGCACAGTTTCAAAAATCTATTAAAACTATTGTGGTGCTAATAAAGAATTGTAAGATATATTCGTGTATTTTGGCAAACCTATAACAAAAATAGTGCCTTAGGAACCTGACAAAATGTCTGTTCCTTGTTCCAAACAGCATTTAATGTGGTTATTACAGAATATTAATAATTAATCTATTATATACCATCATTTTAAATAAAATTGACAATATCCCAAAGGTAAGTTAAAATTTGTTTTTATGCAATTTTTTGTATCTTCTATAAATTCATGCATGCAAGCATGCATCCCAATTATTGTGTTTAAAAACAAGCCCTCTATGGGAAATAGTACATGTGAATTAGATCACGCGCATATTCTTTTGAGCTTCCCCCTGCTTCAGCACAGATAATTTAGTTGTGTGGTGTGGATGATGTTTTAAAATGCTGAAAATTTAAGCCTTAATTTGGAGTCAGTATTATATCTCAGAGCTCACAATTGCTTAAGATTGTTTGACCCTCAGATGCTATTAATTCTCAAATTTGCAATTGCTTATGCATATACAACTTATAAGAAAAATCGTAATCCTTTTAAGAAGGCTGTTTTTAGACATTTAATAAACTGTTCTGGATTGCCTAGACATCTTAAAACAATGGCATGCTAGATTTCCATCTCAGGCAATCTATAGGCCCTACATATAAGATAGGTTAGATATATAATCTCGTTCTTTATATATTCAAAACAGTTGTGATTTAAGATAATATTTTAATATTCATGGAAACTGTGCATGTCAATTTCTTTGCCATTAGCGTCCTCAGTTACTACTTGTTTCCACATAATAGTGTTAATTCTGGAGAACTTATACTTAATAAATTGCTGCAAATAAATACTCTCATTTCTAAGTTAATGAATAAATAAATTATGCACCTGTGACTATTAACAACTTTTCAAGTTTTCTAGTTACAACCGCTCTTTCAGAGAAACAATTGAAAGTGCTATTAGTCACTGCCCATGTTACATGAATACTGACTATAACAGTCAAGTATTTGAGATATTTTGTCAACAAATTATTAATTCTCAAGGACAAGGTATTGCAGAACTTTAAAACTTTAACTTTTTAAAAGACAAAGAGGGAAATTATCCCCATGCATATTATTTAGTGCATTCCCATGCACATTATTTAAATCATACTTTTATTTTAGAATTTTGAAATTTGGATGTCAAAGAACTTAATAAATACCTTATACTATCTTAAAAGGATCTACTTACTGGCATATGGCTTGATTCTGAACAGCTACCTTATTAGGGAAAGGAAAAACATAGGTTCTCTCCACAGAACGCTGCAGAAGCATGATGGCTAATTTGTGTGACAAGCTGGCAGGTGATTTGGCTAAGTGCCCTGACTAAAGTGACAAGGAAGCTAAATTGGGTACATGTTTTCGACCCATCCTTGTTTACCATTTTTTTCAGTTTGGACTAGTGAAGCTGCCCCCTAAGACGGAATTGGATGGTTCGGGAGGATCTGAGATCCAAAGACAGGCAGAGCTGCCAGCCACCATAATTCCAAGGCAGGACTTCAGAGCATAAATAAATTTTATGCCTCAGTCCAGTTTTATTTAATATTATTTAAAGTGGGGGGGGGGGAATATTACCTCCTTCCAGCCTAGCAAGACTGGCTGAGACCATCTGCTCCTGAGGCAGATCCACCTGCTGTGTTGCTTCTCATCCCTCTCCTTTGATATGCCACTACCTGCCACCTGCCTGAGGCTGAATCACTTCTCCAAGATCTTCCAGAGTTAACAAGGAACTGTGATTTTCCTGGGTTCCTAATAAAAGGCTGATCTGACAACTTCAAAGGAAACTTTTGTGGCTGGGAATGGGCCTCCCCTCTTCTTTATAAAGCGTGTTTGCCTACATTAAAGTTGAGTCTTGATCAGAATTCAGTCTTGACTCCATTTCATTCTTTACCCGCCTAGATTCCCTCTTTTCTTTCAGTTTCAAAATGCATCCCAGGCTCGAACCCAGACATGAGAGCCGCAAGCTGGCCCCAACAGTGGGAGACTTCAACACCCCACTGTCACTAATGGACAGGCCATTGAACCAGAATCTAAACAAAAGACACAGTGAAACTAAAAGATGTTATGAAACAAATGGATTTAACAGATGCCTACTGAACATTTCACCCTAAAACAAAAGAATGCACTTCTCTGCACCTCATGGTACCTTCTGCAAAATTGACCATATTCTAGGGCTAAAAACAAGCCTCAACAAATTCCAAAGGTTGATAATAATCCTATGCATCCTATCAGATCATCATGGACTAAGGCTGGTCTTCAATAACAACAAAACAGAAAGCCCACACATACATGGAAATTGAACAACTCTCTACTCTATTAAAACTTGGTTAGGGAAGAAATAAAGAATTTAAAGATCTCCTGGAATTCAGTGAAGATGATAACACAACATAGCTTATGGTACACAATGAAATCAGTGCTAAGAGGAAACTTCATGGCACTACGTGCCCTCCTAAAGAAATTGGAGAGACCCTACACTAGAAACAACCTCACACATGAGAACTATAGAGTATTAGAAGGCAGAAGATAGTCATAATCTTGGCCAAAACCAACAAAATAGAAACAAAGAAAACAATACAAAGAATCAGCAATACCAAAAGCTGGTTCTTTGAATGAATCAAGATAGAAAAACCCCTAGCAAAACTAAATAAAGAGACTAGAGGCAGTATCTGAATTAACAAAATCAGAAATGAAAAAGGAGACATAAGAACAGAAATAGAGGAAATTTGAAAAAGAAATCATCAGATCCTACTACAAAAGCCTGTACTCATCAAAACTAGAAAACATAGATGAAATAGATTTCTAGACAGATGCCATATACCTAAGTTAAAGCAAAAGCAGGTAAACTTTCTAAATAGGCCCATATCCCCTAAGAAATCATTAAAAACCTCTCAACAAGAAATGGCACAGGGCCAGAAGGCTTTATTGTAGAATTCTACTAGAACTTCAAAGAAGACCTAATAACAATATTCCTCAATCTATTCCATAAAATAGAAACAGAAGGAATACTACATAATTAATTCTATGAAGACACAATTACTCTAATACCTAAACCACACAAGGATTCAACAAAAACGAAAACTTAAGACCAGTTTTGATTATAAATATTGATGGAAAAAATACTCAAATTTTTTTTGTAAATAGAATACAAGCACATGTAAAAACCACCATTCAACATCAAGTATAGTTCATTTTAGAGATGCCAGGTTGCTTCAATATACAAAATTTCATTAATGTAATCTACTATATAAACAAATTAAAAGAAATAAATCACTAACATAGTAAAAATGGCCACACTACCAAAGGCAATCTACAGATTCAATGCAATCCCCATAAAAATCACAACAGAATTATTCAAAGACATACAAAGAACATTTGTTAAATTAACCTGGAAAGAGAAAAAAACCCAGGATAGAAAAAAAGAAATCCTAATGATAAAATAATGGCTTGGGAAATCACCATCCTTTTTCATGGGCCATATAATGTGACAAGCTAATAACTAGAAAGTGATCATCCTGAAGTGGCTTGTTTCAGATTATTATGCAACAGGTGCACCCTTATTAATCAAGGCTGTATAGAACTCATTTTAGGAAAGAATCCTGCTATTAATATGCTTTTCCTGTTATTATTAAAGATATATAACAATTACTAAGTATAGCACACCCCTTTAGAACAGATCTCCAGAGATCCATGATGATGTAATGTCCTGTAGTAATGTTTCATAAACACATTGATGACTTAAGTCTTAAGAAAGATTCTATAAGAATTCCTAAAATTATATCTGTGATTATTAAGCTCTTTTATAGTGGGAATGCTAGTAGGTCCTTTTCTTTCTTTCTTTTTTATTAGATATTTTCTTCATTTACATTTCAAATGCTATCCCGAATGTCCCCTATACCCTCCTCCCTCCATGGTCCATAAAATACCTACTCCTGCTTCCTGGCCCTGGCATTCCCCTGTACTGAGGCATATGATCTTCACAAGACTAAGGTCCTCTTCCCCCATTAATGGCCTAAAAGGTCATCCTCTGCTACATATTCAAATAGAGACACAAGTTTTGGGGAGTACTGAGTACTTCATATTCTTGTTCCTCCTGTAGGGTTGCAGACCCCTTTACATCCTTGGGTACATTCTATAGCTCCATCATTAGGGGCCCTGTGTTCCATCCTATAGTTGACTGTGATCATCCACTTCTGAATTTGACAGGAACTGACATAGCCTCATAAGAGACAGCTATGTCAGGGTCCTGACAGCAAAATCTTGCTGGGAGATACAATAGTGTCAGTGTTTGGTGGTTGCTTATGGAATGGATACCCTGGTAAGGCAGTCTTTGGATGGTCCTTCCTTCTGTTTCAGCTCGGAACTTTGTCTCTGTAACTCCTTCCATGGGTATTTTGATCCCCATTCTAAGAAAGAACAAATTATCCACACTTTTATCTTCCTTCTTCTTGAGTTTCAAGTGTTTTGCAAATTGTATCTTGGGTATTAAAGTTTCTGGGCTAATATCCACTTATCAGTGAGTGCATATCATGTGAGTTCTTTTGTGATTGGGTTATCTCACTCAGGATGGTATCCTTCAGATACCATCCATTTGCCTAAGAATTTCACTAATTCATTGTTTTTAATAGCTGAGTAGTACTCCATTGTGTAAATCACCACATTTTCTGTGTCCATTCCTCTGTTGAGGGACATCGGGGTTCTTTCCAGCTTCTAGCTATTATAAATAAGGCTGTTATGAACATAGTAGAGCATGTGCCCTTATTACAAGTTGGAACATCTACTGAGTATATGCCCAGGATAGGTATTGCTGGATCTTCCTGTCCATGTCCAATTTTCTGAGGAACCACCAGGACGATTTCCAGAGTGGTTTTACCAGATTACAATCTCACCAACAATGGAGGAATGTTCCTCTTTCTCCACATCCTCGCCAGCATCTGCTGTCACCTGAATTTTTGAACTTAGCCATTCTGACTGGTGTGAGGAGGAATCTCAGGGTTGTTTTGATTTGCATTTCCCTGATGATTAAGGATGTTGAACATTTTTTCAGGTGCTTCTCAGCAATTCAGTATTCCTCAGTTGAGAATTCTTTATTTGGCTCTGTACCCCATTTTTTACTAGGGTTATATGATTTTCTGGAGTCCAGTTTCTTGAGTTCTTTGTATATATTGGATATTAGTCCCCCATCTGATTTAGGATTGGTAAAAATCATTTCCCAATCTGTTGGTGGCCTTTTTGTCTTATTGACTAGTGTCTTTTGCCTTACAGAAGCTTTGCAATTTTATGAGGTCCCATTTGTTGATTCTCGATATTACAACACAAACCATTGATATTCTGTTCAGGATTTTTTTATCCTAGTTCCCATATCTTCAAGGCATTTCCACACTGTCTCCTTTATAAGTTTCAGTGTCTTTGGTTTTATGTGGAATTCATTGATCCACTTAGAATTGAGCTTTGTACAAGGAAATAAGAATGGATAAATTCACATTCTTCTGTATGATAACTGCCAGTTGTGCCAGCACCATTTGTTGAAAATGCTGTCTTATTCCAATGGATGGTTTTAGTTCCTTTGTCAAAGATCAAGCAACCATAGGTGTGTGGGTTCCTTTCTGGATCTTTAATTCTATTCCATAGATCTACCTGTCTGTCACTGTACCAGTACCATGCAGTTTTTATCACAATTGCTATGTAGTACAGCTTGAGGACAGGCATGGTGATTCCACCATATGTTGTTTTATTGTTGAGAATAATTTTTGCTATCCTAGGTTTTTTGATATTCCAGATGAATTTGCAAACTGCCATTTCTAACTTGGTGAAGAATTGAGTTGGAATTTTGATGGGGATTGCATTGAAACTGTAGATTGCTTTCATCAGGATAGCAATATTTTTTCTATACTAATTCTGCCAATCCACGAGCATGGGAGATCTTTCTTTCTTCTGAGATCTTCTTCAATTTCTTTCTTCAGAGATTTGAAGTTTGTATCATACAGATCTTTCCCTTCCTTAGTTAGATTCACACCCAGATATTTTATATTATTTAGGACTGCTGTGAAGCGTGCTGTCTCCCTAATTTCTTTCTCAGCCTGTTTATCTTTGTGTAGAGAAAGACCAATGATTTTTTTTTTTTTTAGTTAATTTTATATCCAGCTACTGCATAGAAGCTGTTTATCAGGTTTAGAAATTCTCTGGTGGAATTTTTGGGGTCACTTATAGATATGATCATATCATCTCCAAATAGTGATGTTTTGACTTCTTGTTTTCCAATTTCTATCCCCTTGATCTACTTCTGTTTTCCAATTGCTCTGGCTAGGATTTCAAGTGCTATATTGAATAGATAGGAAGAAAATGGGCAGCCTTGTCTAGTCCCTGATTTTAGTGGGATTGGTTTTAGTTTCTCTCCATTTAGTTTGATGTTGACTATTGGTTTGCTATATATTGCTTTTATTATGTTTAAGTATGGGCCTTGAATTCCTGATCTTTCCATGACTTTTATTATGAATGGGTGTTGGATTTCGTCAAATGATTTCTCAGCATCTAAGGAGATGATCATGCGGTTTTTGTTTTTGAGTTTGCTTATATAGTGGATTACGTTGATGTGTTTCCTTATATTAAACCATCCCTGCATCCCTGGGATGAAGCCTACTTTATCATTATTGATGATCTTTGTGATATGTTCTTGGATTCGGTTTGCATGGACTTTATTGAATATTTTTGCATCTATATTCATAAGGTAAATTGGTCTGAAGTCCTCTATTTTGTTGGGAATTTATATGGTTTAGGTATCAGAGTAATTGTGGCTTCTATAGAATGAATTGATTAGAGTACCTTCTGTTTCTATTTTGTGAAATAGTTTGAGGACAGTTGGAATTAGTTCTTTTTTGAAGGTCTGATTGATAGAACTCTGCACTAAACCCATGTGGGCGGTCCTGGGCATTATTTGGTTGGGAGCCTATTAGTGACTGCTTCTATTTCTTTAGGGGATATGGGGCTGTTTAGATCTTTATTCTGATCTGGATTTAGCTTTGGTACCTGATTTCTGTCTAGAAAATTGTCCATTTTGTCCAAGTTTTCCAGTTTTGCTTAGTATAGCCTTTTGTAGTAGGATCTGATGATGCCTAGGATTTCCTCAGGTTCTGGTCTTATGTCTCCCTTTTCATTTCTGATTTTGTTAATTAGGATACTGTCGTATCTTATATCTTGGGTATCCTAAGTTTCTAGGCTAATATCCATTTATCAGTGAGTACATATTGTGCAAGTTCCTTTGTGATTGGGTTACCTCACTCAGGATGATACCCTCCAGGTCCATCCATTTGCCTCGGAATTTCATAAATTCATTTTTTTAATACCTGAATAGTATTCCATTGTGTAAATGTACCACATTTTCTGTATCCATTCCTCTGCTGAGGGGCATCTGGGTTCTTTCCAGCTTCTGGCTATTATAAACAAGGCTGCTATGAACATAGTGGAGCATGTGTTCTTCTTACCGGTTGGGACATCTTCTGGATATATGCCCAGGAGAGGTATTGCGGGATCCTCCTGTAGTACTATGTCCAATTTCTGAGGAACCGCCAGACTGATTTAGGATACCCAAGATATAAGATACAACTTGCCAAACGCATGAAATTCAAGAAGAACGAAGACCAAATTGTGTACACTTTACCCTTTCCTAGAAATGGGAACAAAACCCCCATGGAAGGAGTTACAGAGACAAAATTTGGAGCTGTGACGAAAGGATGGACCATCTAGTGACTGCCATATGCAGGGATCCATCCCATAATCAGCTTCCAAACACTGACACCATTGCATACACTAGCAAGATTTTGCTGAAAGGACCCAGATATAGCTCTCTCTTGTGAGACTATGCCGGGGCCTAGCAAACACAGAAGTGGATGATCATAGTCAGCTATTGGATGGGTCACACGGCCCCCAATGGAGGAGCTAGAGAAATTACCCAAGGAGCTAAAGGGAACTGCAACCCTATAGGTTGAACAACAATATGAACTAACCATTACCCCGGAGATCTATTCTCTAGCTTTATATGTATCAAAAGATGGCCTAGTCGGCCATCACTGCAAAGAGAGGCCCATTGGACTTGCAAACTTTATATGCCCCAGTACAGGGGAACACCAGGACCAAAACAGGTTAGTGGGTGGGTAGTGGATTGGGGGTGGGTGGGTATGGGGGACATTTGGGATAGCATTGAAAATGTAAACGAGGAAAATACCTAATTAAAAAAAATGTGTAGCCCAGACTGGCCTCGAACTCGTGATCCTCCTGCCTCTGCCTCCTTCAGCAAATCCTATCTGCGTGCACCACTACAGGCATAACAACAGATCCTGTAGAAATCCAAAACACCATCAGATCCTTCTACAAAAGGCTATACACAACAAAATTGGAAAACCTGGGCGAAATGGACAAATTTCTCGACAGATACCAGGTACCAAAGTTGAATCAGGATCAAACTACTCAGCTATTAAGAAACAAAGACATCCTGAGTTTTTCAGGCAAATGGATGTAACTCGGAAATATCATTCTGAGTAAGGTAACTCAGAACCAAAAGGACATGCATGGTATATACTCATTAATAAGTGGATATTAGCCAAAAAAGTGCAGAACACCCAGTATGCATTCCGCAGAACTTAAAAAGGTTATCAAGCCACAAGGCCCAAGTGAGGACACCTCAATCCCACTTGGAAGGGAGAAGAAAGAAATCACAGGGTGGGGGTGGGGTGGGGGGAGGGTCTCAAGTGGGGAAGGGGACCAGGAGTACTAGAGAGGAACATGATCAGGTATTGGGTAGAGGAAAAAAAAAAAAAAAAACTGAAGCCCTGAGGGCCAGCAGAAAGAATGAAAACAGGCAACCTATGGAGGTATGACATTGGGGGACCCTCCAGAATGTACCAGAGCCCTGGGAGGTGAGAGACTCTCAGGACTCAAATGGAGGTACCTTAGATGAAATGACCTACAGTGGGGAGTAGGAACTTGTAGATGGGGAGTAGGAACTTGTAGAACCCACATCCAGTAGAAAGATAAGGAAGGCATCAAATGAGTGATGGGATTGCCATCCCACATCAAAAGCTCTGACCCAGAAATATTCCTGTCAAAAAGACCTTCAGGAACAAAAACAGAGAAGTCCTGATGGAAATGAGGTCCAGTGAAAGGATCAAGGTGGGGCCCAGCTTTGGGAAAGGCCCCAAGGCCTTACACTACTACTGAGGCTATGGAGTGCTCACAAAATGGGGCCTAGCATGACTGTACTCCGAATGACCCAAAAAGCAGCTGGGAGAGTCAGGTGCAGATATTTACACCCAACCAATGGACAGAAGCTGCTGATCCCTCTGTTTCAATGAGGGAAAAGCTGGAAGAAGCTGAGGAGGAGAGCAACCCTGTATGAAGACCGGCAGTCTCATTTAGCCTGGATCTCCAAGACCTCTCTGACACTGAGCCACCAACCAGGCAGAATATACCAGCTGACATGATGCCCCAAACACATATACAGCAGAGGACTGCCAGGTCTGGGTTTAGTCAGAGTAGATGCACCAAACCCTCAAGAGACTGGAGGCCACAGACAGTCTCTTGGGGAGGTCTGGTAAGGTAGGGGGTGAAGACAATTTTGTGGAAATGGTGGGCAGTGGTATGGGATGTGGAACAGTCGGAGGGTTGACCTGGAGGGGTATAACACCTGGAGTATGAAGAAAAGATTAAATAAATCAAAAAAGCTAAATAAATAAATAAATAAATTCTGAATGAACACTGGCCTTTAAAGAAAGTTTCTTTCTTTTGAGTATATCCTCTCTCTCTCTCTCTCTCTCTCTCTCTCTCTCTCTCTCTCTCTCTCTCTCTCTCTCTCTCTCTCTCTTCTCCTCTTCCTTTTCTTCCTATTTCTCACTTGCTGCTTTGCTCCAGAATATTTCTCAACAGTCACCTATTATTCTACCTGTGTTTACAAGGGAGTGAGTCTCTGCCTCTTTAAGGTATCTAGGGGAGTTTTTTTTTTTTTTCCTACAAAATTAAAATGAGAGTATTGGCCTGGAAATTACCCAATGTTTGTTTTGTAGTGTGTGGCACTTTCCTGATACTTCCAGAGGAGTTCCTATTGATTGAAAATTTTGTGTCTGTGTATCAGAGGGAGAAAAATAAATGGAGAAAGAGAGGATAAGGTGGGAGTACTCATTGTTTTTTAATTGCTGAGAAATAATCTATGCATTAGACACACCAGTGCTTTGGTCATTTCCCAGATAAACACCTGCTTTTAGCTAACAACAATTACAAACAAATATATTAAAAATATGTAAGTGTATTTTTGTGAGAATATGTTTTCCATTGATTTAATTATCAGGAATAGTATTTTTCAGTCCTATACTTAATTTGTGTAGCCCCTAGATATGATTTCCTGTAATATGTGTATTTGGGCTTTTGAAATATTTTGAGATAGCTATCCAGGCTCTATTCTAATCTATCAGAACAATATATGTCAGTTATAATAAGTATATAATATCCCTAATAAATTACTGAATAATATATAGATATACCAAGGCATCAAACTTTAGCCCTTAGAGATGCCCAGACAAAGATAGCTGATAATAAATAGCTCTGAAAAGATAGTTAATAGAATTTATATTTGTCCACTTTTGTGAAGTAAAACCCCTCTGCACAGATATTACTTTTATGATAGGGAATAGAGGTCCTAACTGTCACAGGAACAGATTTATATAGTTTGTCAAGAATTCTTTACATGATTACAAAAGAGGTCGAATATACATGACATAGTCTTTAGTTGAATTGAACTTTTATAAAGAGAAATTTGACAAAAAATAATATTTACTCTATGGGTGTTTTCAAAAAATAGAATGGTTTGTATGGAACAAGTTAGTATTGGAAGGATTAGAAGTTCCAAGCTATCCTTGGTTACATACTAAGTTGGGGCCAGCCTAGGCTATATGACAACCTGTCTGAAAATAGGAAAATTACTGGAACCAGTAGTTTACCAGTACTTTGGAGACTGAATCATGAGCAATATCAGAAGTACAAGGACTATCAGTGCCAGAATGTATAACCAGAATTTCCCCAAACAAAAATAATTTAGGAGTTATACTTAGGGGCTTGATTATGTTGCCAGGGAATAAAAGCACTGAGATGAGAGTGGTCAGTAATGAGGAGTGAGTATTGCTCTTGCAGAGGGCTCACGTTGGGTAGCTCACAGTCACCTTCAGCTTGAGCTTCAGGAGGCCTCTGGCACCTGTGGGCATGTGCATTTACTTACATATGTATGTACGTACCAACACACACACACACACACACACACACACACATACACACAATTAAATAATATGGAAAAGTACTTTGTTTTATCTATCAGTTTAAAGGAAGTTTGAGTTGAATGTACTTAAAAGAGGTGCCTCATAACCAAAGTATGAAATCTGCTAGTCTTCCACAAGTTAGGTGACTAAGAGCCACTAGTCAAATAAATTACATCCTAGACATGGGCAGCCATGAGGTCCACTGGATAACTGTGGATAGAGATCGATGTTAGAGCTATTGGATTATGTAAGGGGAGGCTTAAATAAAACTGAGAGATTCACAGTCTCATGTGATATAAGCTGGCTTTAGTTTGTGTGTTGGTATTATATAGTATTATAATCCTTACTTGCTTTCGAGATATATTCCATATAGTTCAGACTGTCCTTTATCTCACTTAATAGCAGAATATGACTATGAACCACTGATCCTCCTGCTTTCACTTTCCAGAACAGCTAGGATTAAAGAGAGGTACCAGCATGCCCTACTTGATGCAGTGTTAGAGATCAAATCCAAGGCTTCATGCATGAGAATAAAGTACTCTACCAATTCTACTTCTGTAGCTGCAAGCCTTCCTGTTAAGGATAAGTCCAAGACAACATTTCTTATCCTTAACACATCATGCCTATGGCTGTATTCATTAAAGCCCTCTGCTGTCTAATTTAATATCAACTTCACACAAGTCAGAGCTATTTGAGAATATTGAATTTCAATTGAGAAAATAACCCCACCAAACTTTTGCCTGGAAAAGTTTTTGTTGAATTTTATTAATTAATGATTGCTATGGAAGGATATACCAGTTGGCAGTATCAGCTCTGGACTGTTGGTACTGGATGCTATAAAAAAAAGTAGGCTGATCAAAACATGGGGAATATGCCAGTATGCAATTTTCCTACATGTCCTCTACTTCAGGTCTTACCTGCTCCAAATTCCAGTCTAGGGTTTCTGGTGTGACTTTCATGTATGATGAATTACAAACTGAATTATGAACCAAACCATTTTCTCTCCCTGTTGATGTTGTTCATGATGTCTTATCACCTAAATACAATCCCTAACTAATGCAAGTTAGTATGCCAATGTAGCTCATATGGAATACCAAGTACTGAATTTTCACAATGGGCCAGATAGAGCATAGAAATAATGAACTTTGCTGGTCATGATAATGCATACCTACTATCTATGTACCTGAAAGACAGGAGGATGAGTGTAAGTTCAATGCAATGCTGAGCTACATAGGAAGGTTCTGAGTCTAAAACAAAACAAAACAAAAACAAAAACAAAAACAATAACAAAAACATAGAAACACAAAATGGAAGGTTAATGAGACGCTAAACAAATAAAGCACTTGCTAAGCAAGTGTGATGGCCTTCATTCCATTCTCAGAACATACATGAATGTAAAGAGGGAACTGCATTCAGCAAAGTGATGCTCTGACTTCCACATGTGCTCGAGATCACATATGCTACCACATAATAATAAGCAATAATAATAAATAATAATAATAATGTATTTTAAAAATGAAAAGAAAAATTTATTCAGTCATATTATATTAGGCTTATTAAAAAAAAAACTAGCACTGAGGAAGAGAAAATGGAGTAGTATTGAGAGTTTGAGGCAAGCATGAACTACATTAAGAAGGTTAGCACCTTATAACTTTCTGTAGTTATCCTGGCCAAAACAAGGTACATGAAAATTTATTTTACACACAAATTCAGACTATAGTCCGTCACTGTTGGGGCATCAGTACAACAGGAAGTAGAAGAAACTTGACATAAGTCAAGAGTAGGGATCTGTAGTCTCCCCTCCCCCAGCCTGAAACCTGCTTGCTCGGGGTGGAGCTTCCTGCTCATTCGTTCTGCCACGCCCACTGCTGGAACCTGAGGAGCCACACACGTGCACCTTTCTACTGGACCAGAGATTATTCGGCGGGAATCGGGTCCCCTCCCCCTTCCTTCATAACTAGTGTCGCAACAATAAAATTTGAGCCTTGATCAGAGTAACTGTCTTGGCTACATTCTTTCTTCCGCCCCGTCTAGATTCCTCTCTTACAGCTCGAGCGGCCTTCTCAGTCGAACCGTTCACGTTGCGAGCTGCTGGCGGCCGCAACATTTTGGCGCCAGAACTGGGACCTGAAGAATGGCAGAGAGATGCTAAGAGGAAAGCTGCATTGGAGCTCCACAGGAAAGGATCTTCGTATCGGACATCGGAGCAACGGACAGGTACACATGCTAGCGCTAGCTTAAAATTTCAGTTTTGTAAAGTGTTGCTGAGGATGCGGTAGGATACGAATTAAGCTTGAATCAGTGCTAACCCAACGCTGGTTCTGCTTGGGTCAGCAGCGTGTTAATCGGAACTAGAAACGGAAACAGGCAGGTTAGCCGCAGCTTTTTAGGAAGCGCTTAGGTGGAAGAAGAAAGGGTTTAAAGTCATAGATCAGGCGGTAGGCCGTAGCTCTCCGAAGCTACATGAGGTGTGAGAAAAGAAAGGGTTTATTAAAAGGAATAGGCGGATTGCCCCAGTTAATAAAAAATGCATCATAAGGGAGGAAAATGTCCCAAAAAGCAGAGAGAAATATCTCTCTGGGCCTTATAGCAGGAGTACTCTGTTACCTTTTGTGTCTTGTCTAATGTCCGGTGCACCAATCTGTTCTCGTGTTCGATTCATGTATGTTCGTGTCCAGTCTGTATGAATGAATGTTCTATGTTTTGTGTTGGATAATAAAGATGGTATAAAAAACTTTATCTGCAAAGCCGAGAGCTGCCACGTGTTTCAGCCAGGAATCAGACACGTGGCGAGAGGGCCCCTGCTGGAAAAACTGTTCGTTTTAGGAAATAAGGGCGAGTGCACAGCCTCTAAGTTTCAGAGTAAAAAAGCTAATAAATGGTTCATGATTAATGTGTTTGACAATGGTAAAGTGTTTTTTATTTTATGATTGTAGCTACAAAAATTATTATTCTCTGATTGGTCTAAATGTAACTGCTTCATTTGGTTCTTTTTTATTGGTAATGTGCTCTGAGTGTTTTCACAATCAGCTCATAAGTTGTTGGTTAAGATTAATAATTGTTACATTGCTACAGATGGTTAGTGTTAAATTTGATAACTCAAGTTTAGAGTCCTTCCGACACATGGCATAAGGCAGCCCAAGAGGCTGGGTCTCTAAAGATATTTCTAGTTTAGGTAATAATTAATGTGGTTCGTATCCTAAATAGTAAAATTTAAAATAAGATTTAAAGCAATGTCTCTTTATTAAAGCATTAAAGCTTGCTTTAATAGGTATTCATAGGTATTAATTGACATCCAAACTTCGTAATATGATAGTAATGCTTCTAATATTGATTTTAAAGATAATAAATTGTTTTAAACTTGGGTTTTGCTTTCCCAAGGTTACAGGTATTATCCTAACCTTGCACAAAAACTTAAAAATTATGGTTAAAACTGCTATTGTTCCATTGACTGCAGCTTGCAGTTTGATTTCAAATTTAAGATCTTTAATTCACCTGTATACTGTAATTAAGATAATTACAAGAGTAATCATCTTATGAGAGCGCTCATACAGCTCACTTCATACAAAACTGTGACAGAGTTATCTAGTTATGTTTGTCTTTGTGAATAGATTAGACAAACAGTTTGGTTATAGTTGCTGCCTGGCAGGAAACTGTAGTACAGGCAATTTTTTCACAACACTAAAGTTGTGAAGAACGTTTTAACTGTAAGTCATCTTAAGAAAGAGTATCATAATTTAGAGGCGTAGACAGTTATATTGTTTCTCTAGAATCGGTCCTTATTACAGGAGGGCCAAGATGCTCAGATTAAAAAGTATTTTACGTTTGAGTCAATGCAGGGCTCTGGGCAGCCCCAGAGCGGCTTGTGCCCTTTCTTTTGTTTTGCAAACAGTGCCTGAAAAAAATTTTTCCCTGTGTTCAAGAGAAATTCTTTTTAACAGTGTTGCAGATCTATTCAGATGTTTAAAATAATGCTTAAATTCAAAGAGTTTTGCTTCTAGTGAACTGTAATCACTAGAAAATTTTGCCTCTAAGTATGGCTAATGTAACTTTACATTATGTAAGAAAAATTTTTATTGTTTCTGCTTCTATAGAAGAAGCCAAGAGTTTTAATCTTTCAGTGTATATTGTTTCCTAAGTGAAAAGTATTTTATTAACTAATGCTTCTTGAAGTTTACCTTAAATCCTTGCTCTCACCCAAAAGATTCAGAGACAATATCCTTTTATTACTTAGGGTTTTAGTTTACTACAAAAGTTTCTACAAAAAATAAAGCTTTTATAATTGTTATTAATTGGTAATTAAAAATTGGTTGTGCCCAAAACAATTCTTTGGCCAAAAAGAAAACATTATTGTAAAGTCATTTTTCTCATCCTCCCAGCCAATCGTTGGCCCATGTGGGCCCAACTAGCTTCTGTGGGGCGGAGTCTTAAGACACAGTTTCCCCTGTTCCAGCACAGATGATCTAGTTGTGTGCTGTAGATGGTGTTTTAAAATGCTGAACAATCAAACCTTAATTTGTATATTAATAGTCAATGCCATATCTCTGAGCTCGCAATTGCTTAAATTGTTCATCCCTCAGATACTATTAATTCTCAAATTTACAATTGCTTATGCATATTTCTAGTTAATAAATAAATTATGCACATGTAACTCTTAATAACTTTACAAGCCTTCTAGTTACAACTGCTCCTTAAGAAAATTGATTGAAAGTGCAATTAGTCACTGCCCCTTTACAGCCAAGTATTTAAAATATTTTGTCAACTAGTTATTAATTCAAAAGTAGGTATTGTAAAATTTTAAAACTTTAACTTCTTAAAAGACAAAAAAGAGAGAAATTGTATCCCCGTGCATACTATTTAGTGCATTCCCATGCACACTATCTAAGTCTTACCTTTATTTTCAAAATTTAATATTTTAATGTCAAAGAGTTTAATAAAGGCTTTATAGTATCTTAAAGGGATCTACTTATTGGCTTATAGATTAATCCTAAAACAACTACCTTATTAGAAAAGGGAAAAACAGGTTTTCTCCACAGAACGCTGCAGAAGCATATTAGTAAATTCGTGTGACGAGCTGGTAGGTAAGTTGACTCATGTCCTGATTGAATTGACTAAAAAACTAAATTAAATTCATGTTTTAGATCCATCCTTACTTGTCATTTTTCCAGTTTAGACTAGCTTCTAGCCTTTTAACTTTATGACAATAGTACATCAGAGACTGTATATTCAGACTTAGTAAAATTAGTCATTTAATAGAGTCATAATGATTTTTCTCTTTTCTTCAGTGTGACCAGCTCTTCTAACTCAATCTTAGACTGGTCTAATATTCAGTCCAATGTTAGAGATTCCTATATTCTAAATTACCTAGCAAGTTAATTCAGAGCACATCCTCCACTTCCCCTAGATCCCTAACCTCAGAAGGATTACTGGCCTTACAGCTAGTGGAAAAGGCTATTGAAGAACAGTTTGTCACTTACATAGATTACTCCCTGCCGCTGCACCTGTTAATTTTTAATACGACTCATGTGCCTACGGGATTGCTATGACAAAAATTTCCTATAATGTGGATACATTCGAGGATTTCTCCCAAACGTAATATCTTGCCATATCACGAAGCAGTGGCTCAGATGATTATCACTGGAATAAGGCAGGCATTGACTTATTTTGGAAAGGAGCCAGATATCATTGTCCAGCCTTACAACGTGAGTCAGGACACTTGGCTGAAACAGCATAGTACAGATTGGTTGCTTGCGCAATTAGGGTTTGAAGGAACTCTAGATAGCCACTACCCCCAAGATAGGTTGATAAAATTCTTAAATGTGCATGATATGATATTTCCTAAGATGACTTCCTTACAGCCTTTAAATAATGCTCTATTGATTTTTACTGATGGCTCCTCTAAAGGGCGAGCTGGATATCTTATTAGTAATCAACAGGTTATCGTAGAGACTCCTGGTCTCTCGGCTCAGCTCGCCGAATTAACAGCAGTACTGAAGGTTTTTCAGTCTGTGCATGAGGCTTTTAATATTTTTACTGACAGTTTATATGTTGCTCAGTCAGTACCCTTACTGGAAACCTGTGGTACGTTTAACTTCAATATGCCGTCAGGATCTTTATTTTCAGAATTACAAAACATCATTCTCGCCCGGAAAAATCCGTTTTATATTGGCCACATACGGTCTCACTCTGGTCTTCCTGGACCTCTGGCAGAGGGTAATGATCGCATTGACAGAGCTCTAATAGGAGAAGCCTTAGTTTCAGATCGGGTTGCTTTGGCCCAACGTGATCACGAAAGGTTTCATCTTTCTAGCCATACCCTAAGACTCCGACATAAGATCACAAAGGAGCAAGCGAGAATGATCGTAAAACAATGTCCTAAATGTATTACTTTATCTCCAGTGCCGCATCTAGGAGTTAATCCTAGAGGCCTTATGCCTAATCATATTTGGCAAATGGATATAACCCATTATGCAGAATTTGGAAAACTAAAATATATACATGTCTGCATTGATACTTGTTCAGGATTTCTTTTTGCTTCTCTGCATACAGGAGAAGCTTCAAAAAACGTAATTGATCATTGCCTACAAGCATTTAATGCCATGGGATTGCCTAAACTTATTAAGACAGACAATGGGCCATCTTATTCCAGTAAAAACTTTATTTCATTCTGTAAAGAATTCGGTATTAAACATAAAACTGGAATTCCTTACAACCCCATGGGACAAGGAATAGTTGAACATGCTCATCGCACCTTAAAGAATTGGCTTTTTAAGACAAAAGAGGGTCAGCTATATCCCCCAAGGTCACCAAAGGCCCACCTTGCCTTCACTTTATTTGTCCTAAATTTCTTGCACACCGATATCAAGGGCCAGTCTGCAGCGGATCGCCACTGGCATCCAGTTACTTCTAATTCTTATACATTGGTAAAATGGAAGGACCCCCTGACTAATGAATGGATGGGTCCAGATCCAGTTCTAATTTGGGGTAGGGGCTCAGTTTGTGTTTTTTCACGAGATGAAGATGGAGCGCGGTGGCTGCCAGAGAGATTAATTCGTCAGATGAACACAGATTCTGACTCTTCTGGTAAGTATCATTCTAAAGACTAAAATTCCTTTTGTGCTTAAAATTCAGCTGAGAGCAACAGCTCTCAAAGCTGTTCTCCAGCTACTCTCTGAACCAGCTCCCGACAGGAGGCCGGAGACTAGCCTCAGCTTTACAATTTGCATTTGAATAAAGTACCTAGACTTCCCCGAAAGAAGTTCTGATTTCCTACTTTCTCACTGTCTTTCAAGATTTTGTCTTTCAAGCAGGTAAATCAACATTCCCGAGGCGGACCAGTGGATGTGCATCCCTGCCCCCCTAGAGCACACAGGTGGCAGCTGTTACCCCCAGTCTCAGGACATTTCCAGCATGTGGCTTTCAGTCTGAGTTAAAAATTTAGGTTTACCTAGAGGGCTAGAAGAGTAGATTTTTCTATATTAATAAAGATTGGTTTTTATTTTGATAGACAGGCTTAGCCCCTTAGCTGACCTCTGGCTTTTCACCCTTGCTGTTACTGCAAGGTGTCCTTAGCTCAATAGGCTGTGGAAAAAACAGGGATGAGGAGGAACGACTTCCAGCTCCTATTTTACCCACAAATCGTGGTGTTATTAACGACATAATTCTTGCTTAGGCTTTGCTAATTCTGAGGTTGATAATTCTCCTTTAGGAGCTGCACAGCACTCAGAACTGTGCATACTGGTTTGTGATTGTACAAATTCAGTATGGGCACCGCTTGGTGCAGAGATACTTACTG
Source organism: Mus musculus (assembly GCF_000001635.26). Classification (NCBI taxonomy): domain Eukaryota; kingdom Metazoa; phylum Chordata; class Mammalia; order Rodentia; family Muridae; genus Mus; species Mus musculus. Next base: position 123,403,281 of record NC_000086.7, read on the forward strand.
CAAGGGAAGGTCCGGCTTGACCATTTCTGAGTTTCCTGTGAGATAAACCCGGTTTGAAAGAGGTTGGTACCAAATTTTGGTTAAAAATAAAAAATATTCTCCGGCTCTACCTCGCCTCCCCAAAAGGTACCAAGAGCCACATGTGTGGGTTTTACCCACGGGAGGAATCGGGTCCATGTCCACCCAAGCCAAGGTTAAAAGCCCACTCATCTACGGATGAGAAAATCATTTGATCACCTCAGTTAAGCGTTGCCTTATTTAACTTAATTAATAGGGGGGAGAGAGATTGGAGACGTACTATTGAAAGGGCAAGCCCTTCACTGCCTCCCACCCAAATAAAAGAGCCGGTCGAACGCCTTCTCCCTGTTTCCCACCTATCTTCCAAAAATGCGGAGGAATATCAACTTAGTGCTATTTTCACATCGTTCAGTCAAACTTAGCCAGAGTTCCAACGCCCTACTTAAAATTCAACTAGAAAGTTACCTACCAAGTACTAATTAGCATTATAAAGTCAGAGTCTGCAGCTCCAGGCCTTTCAGTTAGTTGTTTACTAGAAAGGACAGTCTTAAGCCAGATACAGTTTACCATAAGAAAAGTTAAAGAATCCCAGTGAAGCAAGTTTTTTCTTTAGCCCTAGATTCCAGGCAGAACTATTGAGCATAGATAATTTTCCCCCCTCAGGCCAGCTTTTTCTTTATTTTGTTAATAATAGGGAGGAGATGTAGTCTCCCCTCCCCCAGCCTGAAACCTGCTTGCTCGGGGTGGAGCTTCCTGCTCATTCGTTCTGCCACGCCCACTGCTGGAACCTGAGGAGCCACACACGTGCACCTTTCTACTGGACCAGAGATTATTCGGCGGGAATCGGGTCCCCTCCCCCTTCCTTCATAACTAGTGTCGCAACAATAAAATTTGAGCCTTGATCAGAGTAACTGTCTTGGCTACATTCTTTCTTCCGCCCCGTCTAGATTCCTCTCTTACAGCTCGAGCGGCCTTCTCAGTCGAACCGTTCACGTTGCGAGCTGCTGGCGGCCGCAACAGGGATTTAGGAATTGATGTATGTATGCTTACTAGAGCTTAATTTGCTTTCTTTATTCTCATACACTCCAGAATCCCCATCGTAGATAACGTTGCCACAACAAGGGAAGTTCTTCCCGTATAAATTAAAAGTAATCAAGATGCAGGCCCACAACCATGCTCACAGACTAAGTAGTATAGACAATCCTTCATTCAGATTTCCCTCCCAGGCAATTCTATATTGAGTTAAGTATATAACATTAACCATCACAGCTTCATTCATTATTAACCTGTCACATAGACACATCACATTATGTTTTAGACATAACCTACCAACCCTTATTTCCAAAGTTCTCTGTGTGTTTAATAATGCAAAATACAGTCCAACTTTAAAAGTCCTCATAGTCTTTAAAAACTTTACCACATCAAAAAATGTATTGTGATATCCTGTAGAAAATTATGTTATTGCTATGCATGATAGAATAATGTAAGAATTCTTATCCCAAAATAAAAATAAGTATCTAGGAATAGCAAGTGATGATTATACAAAAAGCCAAAATCACGCAGAGAAATGAAATCCTCCAGTTCTGGGGCTTTTCATGGAGAAATCAGCTTTGGTGTCCCAATCCCTCTACATATGCTATCTTCAGCACACACAGATTTTCTCAGCATTGGAACTGATTCCATTTCTTACCTCCAGATGTCCTTGTAGAGACATTAGATCATGTCCCATCATCCTGGCATTTCTAATACTCTGGAATCTCTACAGTAGCTTAAACTTTATCTTCTTAACTTCATGCAACAGCCTCTTGGGGCTTCTTTGCCAGGATTCAAACTCTGTCACACAGCTCTTGGTCTCAGCTGTTCTTAAAGACTCTCTTAGTATTGCATCTTTCATATATTAAATTTAGAAAAAATGTAGACATTGCCACCAAATTTCATGACTGGCCCAAGTGGCAACCTAGGTTCATTGGACCATAGCTGTATCATCTTCTCTGTGCTGACCATTAGGAAACACTATCCTATGGGCAGATAATCTTTGTCTTAAATGGTACCAATCTCTTATATTGACAGCTGCTTTATTGTCTGTATTCTGCTTGTCCTAAACTTGAAGCTTTCCTAGCTACCTTTATTTCACAAACTAAATTAATTAATTTTCTTCAAATCCAAGCTCCGTCTCAGGTCCACCAGATAGATACAGGCAGAGTAAGCCAGATTCTTGGCCAAAATATCATAGAAGTAAACCTTAGCCTTATTCTGGATAAGAGTCTATTTTCCCTTGAAATATCTTGAGCTGGTTCCCAATGTCTGCATTTCTCTCAACATTCCTATCTTTCAAACTCACATTATGACAATCTGTAACATTTCTTTAAAAGCATTCAATGGCTTTTCTACCAAAAAGTGCCAAATTCTTCCACATCCTTAGCACAAAACAGTAACAAAAGCCTCATAGCCACATAGTCAGCTTTAATGCTTTAAGTCATTCTTCTCTGATTGTGAGTATGGATATAATATGACTATAGTAATTTTCCTACTTTAACCCTTTTAACTTTTTTAGGTTTGAAGTTGGTCCATAGAGTTGTGAGTTTATAATATTCTCTTAAAACTTTTTAAAGATTTTTCACACAAAATGAAGATGTTTTATTTCCTTTTTTAATTTTATTACATTTAATTAAAATATAGTTACATCTCTCCCCCTTTTACCTTTAATCCCTCCAGTCTCTTCCATGTTACCACTCACTCTCAAATTCGAGTATTTTTTTCTTGTATTATTATTGTTATGCACACACACACACACACACACACACACAGGCACACACACACACACACAATGTTTAATCCAGGTTTATGTTTTGTATTTATGTGGTTTCAGCACTGATGACTTTATATTGGTCAAACAATCACGGGTCTTAGAGAGATCAATGCTCCTTTTCTCCCTAGTCATTATCTACCTGTAATACGTTTCCTGCGGTTGGGAACACTGAAATTTTTCTTCTTCCACATTAACATGTTTATTGATACTTTTATTATTCATGATTTGGTTAAGCAGACATTACTAGGAGAGGTGGTCTCATGGCAGAAGTCCTGAAATTCTGACTCATACTGCATGCAGGAGTTGTGCTATTATATCAGTTGAGGCTAGGCTTCGCATGATATCTTGATCTTTGCATTATGCCCAGTGTGGATTTCTGTAACAGGTTCCATTCATGGTAAAGAGAAATTTCTTAGATGAGGGTGAGAAGTACACTTCTATTACAATACTGGATTTTCTTCCTGTTGTGTGGACCCTGTGTTCAATTAGATAGCTGCTTAAAATATTTAATCTAGATTTATTTAGCTATAATTTAACATATAATAGTCCCAGTTACCAGATCTATACTTTTTCACTAAGTATGTTATCTTTTGTAATCATATCTAAAGTTAATGTATCTGAAAAGTTTGACCATGTTTCATCAGCACTAGTATCATTGGCGAATGTAAAACATACAGAGTTCCCAAAGCTTGTTAATCATTCCCAATTCTAAGATATGCTAATTTTAGTTTTAAACAAATTCAACATATATATTTTTGGTATGAACTTCATTTTAAAAAGTTCCATTTCAAGGTCTTGTGGCTTCCTGATTAAAATTATGAACATAAGCTGTTAAAAAACATAAAATGTATGCACAATGAAATGTTTTGTCAACCGACATCCAAATTCTCTCAATATGTCTTACATTTTCTAGCCTCCGTTCTCCATTTAATGTTGCCTTAACTCAAGGGGATTAATGATAAACACCGTCTTTCTCAAAGATTTTTTTTTCCAAATTCAATAAAATAAAATAAAATAAAAGCCAAGTCAGATTAAAATAATTCATTTCTGTTTGCTGGAAAACTCAAGTTGATCATGCTGTGCTTTAAACTATTTCGAGAATTTGATATGCTCTCTACTTTACAGAGTTTGACTCACATTTTAAGTGTACCCTGAGAAGATAAGATGTTCTGGTAAATAATTTTATAATATTCAGTCAAGTTTCTACAAATCCAAAGTAACCAAAATATCTTTAGAAATCTCCAACCCTTGAAAAAACATATTATCTTGCAGATTTTGGAGTATATACACCTGTACTGGCTAGTTTTGTGTCAACTTGACACAGCTGGGGTTATCACAGAGAAAGGAGCTTCATTTGAGGAAATGCCTCCATGAGATCCAACTGTAAGGCATGTTCTCAATTAATGAACAAGGGGGGAAGCCCCCTTGTGGGTGGGACCATCTCTGGGCTGGTAGTCTTGGGTTCTATAAGAGAGCAGGCTGAGCAAGCCAGGGGAAGCAAGCCAGTAAAGAACATCCCTCCATCGCTTCTGCATCAGCTCCTGCTTCCTGACCTGTTTGAGTTCCAGTCCTGACCTCCTTGTTGATGTAAGCCAATAAATCCCTTCCTCCCCAAATTGCTTCGTGGTCATGATGTTCTGTCCAGGAATAAAAACCCTGACTAAGACAACACCCTTTCCTGTTACATATATTATGCTATTTTTTCTAAGCCCAGTTTAGAGAGATAATTATGTCTGACAGAAAATAAAGCTCATTAATTTGGACAAAGAGTTTCAATAACAGAATTTACTCTAGTTTTGGAGGGTTAACACGGTGAGTCAAAAAATGAGATGAACTGCCTTATTGTTGCTGCTCTAAGAACTTAAGAGGTTTTTTTTTGCAATGATGATTTGTGGGAATTTAAAATGGTATACATAACTACATGTGTATTGTGTGTGTGTGTGAGAGAGAGAGATTAGGATAAAGTAATTTCTATTATTATTATTATTAACAATTTTTCATACAATATATTTTGAGCATGTGTCCCATCCCTGAATACCTCCCAGACTTTTTACAACCATCATACCCACCCAATTTAATGTTCTTTCTCTCTCTTTCTCTCTCTTTTTCTTTCTCTCTCTAAATGAAAAAAGCAAAAAAGCCTGAATCAACAACAACAAAAGATCATGAAATCAAAAAGCCTCAGAAAATCACACACACACAAAAACAAAACACACACACACATACAGAGATAGATAGAGAGAGAGAGAGAGAAAGAAAGAGAGAGAGAGAGAGAGAAAGAGGGAGAGAAAGCCAAAACAAACAATATCAAAGAAGTCCACAAAAATAACATGTGTTGGCCAACTCTCTGTAGGCATATAGTCAACTCTGGAATGTGGTTGACATGCCCAGAAATATTCCATCAGAAAAAAAAAAAAAAAGTTCTTTCATATGCCTGAGTGTCTCAATTGAGAACAGAGTCTATGTCCATTTCCCCATCTAAGTGTTGGGATCTCATCTATCTTGAACTTGTGCAGGTTTCCTTTGTGCTACACAGTCTTGTGAATTCTTATGATCAACACCATTTTGTCTGGAAGACAATGAAGAGGAAATCATATTTTTATGAAACTTAATAAATAAGTTTTCTCCACTTCAGAATAAGAACAAATTTGTTGTTAGAGTTATAACATCTGTCTTTTCTAAGAGACCATCTCTTTACAGATATGTGTTCATTCCAACTATGAAATAACTAATATAATAATGTAAACATTTACTTATCTTCCAATATTGGTAAATATTTACAATTCAACTGATTTGTTAAATCAATTCAAAACTGACATTACCAATTTGAAAATTAAATAACTGTTTATTAAAATTACTAAAGAGTAAAAATAAGTATGATTGCTATCAGAAAATATTGCCTTAATAAAATTAAGCATAAGTGAAGTAACAATTTTACTTAATATAGATTCTGTATCTCATATTCATCAATACTATTTTAAGATATTATAGTCTTATGCATCTAGAATTAGATGACATGCTGAATTTCAGTGCCTGAAATAATAATTAGAGATGGTAGATGACTGGAAGGAAACTGGACTTGATTTTTATACTGATTGTGTTTTTATAATACTAATATTTAAATCCATTGGTTACTACACTAAAGCTTTTTGAATCACTTTTTTTCAAATTTTAAAATCTTATGCTACCTCTTACACTACATAGCAAGGCATTATTCAACAGATTCTTACTTTGTTAAATTGTTCTTTGTGAATGACAATGATGTGTAAGAATATTAAAGTCATCAATATACTCACCAAATACCTACAATGTTTTAATATGTTGAAGGAATTTTTATATTCTGCATCTGTTAGAAAAATATCTTAACGTTCATTAGACACATCCCTGGAAGGAATTAGGGTATTTTTTTTCTTTGAGCTAAGATATGGGTGAGTCATTCAGTAACATCTAGAATTTCCTTTTACCATGAGCATTCTTGAATCTCGACTGTCCTGACCCATGGGACAATCGAACAGGGTCTGAGAAACTATCTGTGGAGAGATTGGGGGACAAGAAACACAAAGAATGGACAGCAAGACCAAAAAAAAAAAACAAAAAAGAAAAAAACAAAACAAAAAACAAAAACAAAAACAAAAAACCTCATCAAGCTGACAAATTTTGTTTTTCCCAGGCAGGTTTTATACCCATAGAAACAGGAAATGGGGAGGGAAAATGATGCAAAATCAATTTGTTTCTGGGGGAATGCACCCGTTCCCCAAAGCAGGATATTGACTAGGTAAAAAATGTTCAGCAGGAGGAACAGAACAGAGTGGGTTGCTAAGAACCTGTCCACACAATCTATGGCTATTTGTTCTTAACTGGGGCTAGTACTTTCCTACAGAGGCCTCAACTTTTCCCACAAAAATCTCAACTAACATAGGACTTTTCCACCAAGGCCAAAACTTTGTAAGTAAGGACTCATGGCTGACAAGGCAGTTAACTTCACCCAGAGTCAGTCCCAATACTTGACTATAAATACTGCACCTGGAAATTAAAAATAATATTTATTTGCATGAGATGCAAGCATGAACATGTCTTGATTGGATTAACAACTTTTGGATTAGAATGGCTAGAAGATAAATACGAAAAGACAAATTAAAATTAAGTTAACTATTGGGTAAGTAAACCTAATTAATGTGCTTTATTGGCAAAACCAGAAACTAATATAGAGAAAACCGTCAAAGTTTCAACTTTAAGGTCAAAAGAGCTATGAAACAAAAACCTTTTTAATAGTAGGGATGTGAAATTTTTAATTTCTTATTTGTTTAGTGTTGCATGAGACTGTAGGAAAGATAGTGACAATGGGATAGAAGTCAACGTAAGATTCAAACTCACCCAAAACATTAAAATAGACAGCATTTGCTAAATAAAAGTGTAAGTTCACAACTTAGTGAGATATTTATTAGTAAAATACTATTTGAGACAGGCAAGAGCCACAGAGCTTCTGAGGCGGCTCCATCTTCGGCTCCAGACAACCTGCCACCTTCCTGGTGAGAGCACAGGGGTCCGCCTGACCCGAGAGGTTTGTGCCTCAGGCCCTGGCGGGAGCCTCCTTGGCTCCAGGACTCAGCAGAGGGCAGGCTGCACGGGTGAGGTTGTGGAATACAGAGGCCAACCGTTTCTGGGACTGGCGAGAGCCAGAGAGCTTCTGAGGAGGCACCATCTTCGGCTCCAGACAACCGGCCACCTTCCTGGCCAAAGCAACACAGCTTCTGGGAAAGATCCTGTTTTGGGCCTTCATCTTCAGCCAGGAGGAGGTCCAAACACCAGATAACTGTGCACCTTCCCTGAAAGAGGAGAGCTTGCCTGCAGAGACTGCTCTGACCACTGAAACTCAGAGGAGAGAGCTAGTCTCCTACGTCTGCTGATAGAGGGTAACAAAATCAACAGAGGAACAATCTCTAAACAAAGACAACTATAACAACTAACTCCAGAGATTGCCACATGGCAAAAGGTAAACGTAAGAATCCTTCTAACAGAAACCAGGACCACTCACCATCATCAGAACACAGAACGCCCACTTCGCCCAGTCCAGGGCACCCTAACACACCTGAAAAGGTAGACCTGGACTTAAAAGCATATCTCATGATGATGGTAGAGGACATAAAGAAGGAATTTAATAACTCACTTAAAGAAATACAGGAGAACACTGCTAAAGAGTTACAAGTCCTTAAGGAAAAACAGGAAAACACAACCAAACATGTAGAAGTCCTTATAGAAAAACAGGAAAACATCCAAACAGATGATGGTAATGAAAAGAAGAAGAACGAAGACCAAAGTGTGGACACTTTACCCTTTCTTAGAAATGGGAACAAAACACCCATAGAAGGAGTTACAGAGACAAAATTTGGAGCTGTGACGAAAGGATGGACCATCTAGTGATTGCAATATGCAGGGATCCATCCCATATTCAGCTTCCAAAATCTGACACCATTGCATACACTAGCAAGATTTTGCTGAAAGGACCCAGATATAGCTCTCTCTTCTGAGACTATGCCAGGGCCTAGCAAACACAGAAGTGGATGATCACAGTCAGCTATTGGATGGGTCACACGGCCCCCAATGGAGGAGCTAGAGAAATTACCCAAGGAGCTAAAGGGAACTTCAACCCTATAGGTGGAACAACAATATGAACTAACCAGTACCAGGGAGCTCTTGTCTTTAGCTGCATATGTATCAAAAGATGGGCTAGTCTGCCATCACTGCAAAGAGAGGCCCATTGGACTTGCAAACTTTGTATGCCCCAGTACAGGGGAACGCCAGGGCCAAAAAGGGGGAGTGGGTGGGTAGGGGATTGGGGGGGTGGGTATGGGGGAACCTTTGGGATAGCATTGAAAATGTAAACGAGGAAAATACCTAATTAAAAAAAAAACAAAAAAAATACTATTTGAAAGCATGTGGCAATGATAACACTCTAAAGCCCAACTAAAATGTTAGCTTATCTTTGGAGTTATTAATAGTATGTCAAAATTGGCATGCTTTCCTTTGAGACACGGATGCATTTGATGAAATCATATTCTCTCTAAAATTTTCATAACATCATCACTGCTGACAAGTATGAAGAAAGCAATGACTTGACTAGCTATTGATGTTGAAGTAAGTTTGTATTTCATTTTAATTTATTTACATTCAAAGTATCCTACCTCCTGATCCCACCTCCTACAGTTCTTCAACCCATTCTTCTTCCCCATTTTCTCTGAGAGGGTGTTCCACAAGCCACCCACCCCATCTCACCTCAACATATCCTACACCAGCATCCCTGATGCAGCAAGTCTCTCCAGGATTTGGTCTATCCTTTCCTACTGGGCTGCGAAAGGCAGTGCTCTGCTACATATGTGCCAGGGGCCATGGACTAGCCCAAGTATGCTCTTTGGCTGGTGGCTTAGTCTCTCAGATCTTCCAGGGAGTTTGGGTTAATTGACACTCTTGGTAATCCTATGGGGTTGTCATCTTCTTCAGTTCCTTCAAACTTTTCCCTAACTCTTCTGTATGCGTCCAATGATTAGCTGTAATTATCTGCATCTGTTTCAGTCAGTTGCTGTTAGAGACAATAGGGGCCCTGTCTATCAATTGGAGGTGGTCTTTCCAGGTTCCATCTCCCCACTGTTGGGCATTTCGGCTAAGATCACCACCGAGTTCTGGGAGCCTCTCACATCCCAGGTCTCTGGGACTTTCTAGAGTTCCTAAGAGCTCCCCACCACCAGATTACAAGTCTGGTACCTGGATCAGACCCCCTGAAACTGGATTCTTGGATGATTTCAACTTACAAAGAATGTGTAGAGAATCAAATGTTTTCTCTGGAAGAGTACTGGCTATCACTCCTAACCACTGAGAAATCTCTCCAATTCAAGAATAGTATTTCTTTAAGACAAGATGTCTTTTCTAGAAGTCCTTAAATTGGAAATTATAGATAAAATTCTTTTGTAACGTGATGTTAAATGTCTGAGAATATGTTTCCATGTGTACCTCAAAATACTAGATTAATTTAAAATGTTAATTGTCACTAAACAACATTAATAACTATTTTTAATTCCATTTTTCATGCAGGTTATTGAAGACTAAATAAATAGTCTGATGTTATGCTGGGCGTGGTTGTGCACACCTTTAATCCCAGCACTCGGGAGGTAGAGGTAGGTGGATTTCTGAGTTCGAGGCCAGCCTGGTCTACAAAATGAGTTCTAGGACAACCAGGGCTATACAGAGAAACTCTGTCTCAAAAAACCAAAAAAAAAAAAAAAAAAAGGAAAAAAAGAAGAAGTAGTAGTCTGATTTTATTGTGTGAATTGATGCATTTAGAATTGATGCAAAATATAACATATGATTATTCCCACAATGAAGATATCCATAAGATATCTTATGTGATAAAATGTTTTAGCAGTGAAATATATTTTAACAGAGAGATCATTGAGAAGCCCTTAACTTGTGTCCTTTATTATCCAAAATAGGGTATATTATGTGTATGTATGTATATATGTATGTATACATTGTATGTGTGTGTCTTTCTGTGAGTGTATTTGAACTTTGTGAGGGTGCGAAAAGAAAGCGTTATGAATCAAGCAGTCAAGGAAGGGAGGGTAGGGTGTCTCCTCTGGAGTTATACATCCCAGGATTTGGCTATATTTGAAGCCAGCAAACTCTAACGATAGTCTTGCTAATATCCCCTTCTAAATTTGAGTCATATCTCTATACCCAGTGCCCAAATTGTGGCTGTATGAACAATATGTATGCTGTAAATTCAAACTCTGCCCTTGTGATTCAATAACAATCTCAGTTAACTACTAAGACATCTCTTTAGATACGCTTTTGTGAACACAGACAAATAATAAAATTCTTCTAGTTTTAGAGCTTTATGATAGCTATGAATTTCAACAAGATATCATAGGAACCTATTAATGATTAGGGGTTTGGCAAAGGTAAGTGCTTGATCATGGACCATTTTCCCCTTTGGTTAATGGCTCACATGTTGAATTATACCATATCAGCATATACATGAATATTTGTCTTAAGCACTACACAGAATAAGAAAATAAACAGAATAGGAAAGTGAATGGAAGATAGTTTTGACATTACTAATTAATTTACAAAATTATTTTTAAGATGGAATTTAAAATGAGAGATTGTAATGGTTAGTGAAGTTGTTAAAAAATGAAATTTTTGTGGAGAAAATAATTTTCTACTCTAGATCTTTAGGATAGTCTGTTCCAAAAGGGGAAAATAACTGGTATTGGTAAGACATAATTTTTATTTGCAGTATTCAGTAGGCTAATGCAGTAAATCATACTTTCCAAGGAAATTTGAGCTATGTAGTGAGATCCTATGGCTTAATAAGTGTTCTATTAATACAACAAGATACCATCACCAGGAAAATATTGTAAAATGAAACCATTTAATCATGACTTACTTACAGTTTCAGAGATTTAGTTCATTCTTACTGTGGTGGGAGTGCAGTAGTATGTAGGCAGACATGTTAATTTAGCAGTAGTGAGAGAATCTTCAGGTAGAAAGAAGAGAGAAACTCTGGTCTTGTAATGGACATTTTGAAATATCAAAATAATACCCAGTGTCAATACTTCCAAAAATGTTATACCAATTTCAACAAGGTCATACTTATCCCGACAAGGCCATACCTGCTAACTCTTTCAAATAATGTTACTCAGTATTTATTCAAATATATGAACCTTATGTGGGCCATCCTTATTCACACTGTTTCTAAATACTTTTTTTTAATTGGACACTTTACTTATTTGCATTTCAAATGTTATCTCCATTCCATGTTTTCCATCTACAACCCCCATATCCCATCCCTCCCTTACCCTGATTCTATGAGGGTGCTCCCCCAACCTTCTACCCACTCCTGCCTCACTGCTAAAGCATTAGGCAAAGAGTGTGGAATACCCACGATACAACTTATGAACTACATGAACTTCAAGAGGAAGTAAGACCAAGAGTGGATGCTTCCGTCCTACTTAAAAGGGGGAACAAAATAATCAAGGGACGTAGATGATGAGAGGGAATTGTGAAGAAGAGAAGAGGGGGAGGGGAAATAGAGGGGAAGAATCAGGTATGGGAGAAGACAGGAGAGATGTTCAGAGGGTCAGGACATTGAACAGGGGTGTATAGTAAATGGGGGATGAGGAAATGGTGGTAAAAAAACAGAAAGTCGAAGATGCCAAGCAAGCAAGAGCTTCCCAGGACTCCAAATGGATGGAATTAGCTGAAATACTCCCATAAAGGGGAGGGAAAAACCTGTCAAGACTATATTTTTTAAAGAGAGAAAATTAAGTATTTTCTCCCTCCCTCTTTCTCTGTCCCTGTCTGTCTGTCTGTCTCTGTCTCTCCCTATCCCTCTCCTTTCCTTCATCTCTCCCTCCATCCCTCCCACTCGGTTGTGTGGTGTGGTATGGTGGTGGTAGTGGTGGTGGTGGTGGTGGTGGTGGTGGTGGTGGTGGTGGGGGTGTGTGTTTGTGTGTGTGTGTGTGCATGTGAACACACACATGCCTGTGAAGAAATGCCATGGTGTGCATGTATAGGTCAGATGACATCAGAAGTCACTTTTATTTCTCTACAATGTAGGACATAAGAGTCAAACTCAGGCTGTCAGGGTTGGCAGGAAACACTTTACCAGTTGAACCATCTCTACTGCCCATAACTTAAAGGTCTATATCTAGTTTTGTTTAGTCTATATATAGTTTGGCTGACTATGGATTTACTTTCTTGGTGTATCCTGGCATAAAGACATTCTTCATATTTCTTGAGTAATTGAAAGAAGGAAGGAAGGAAGGAAGGAAGGAAGGAAGGAAGGAAGATAGGAAGGAAGGAAGAATAAAATTATAATTTAGAAGTGGTATGTATTTTAAAGGATGTGATATTTGAATAAGAATTGTCCCACATAGGTTTAGATATATGAACTATTGGCTCCCCCATAATCTGAGATTTAAGAATTCTTGGCTTCCCCAAAGCCTCAGACACATTAGTATCTCAGGTGGTGCTGTTTAAGAAGATTATGGAACTTGTATGTCTTAAAGCCTTGCTGGAGGAAGTATGCAAATAGAGACAGGCTTTGAGAGTTTATTACATCTCCCCACATCCAGTTCCCTCTCTGTTTTCTGTATGTGGCTGGAGATGTGATCTCTCAACTTGCTGCTATACCTGCCCACTGACTCTCCTGCCATTGTGAACTATCCCTCAATATTAAGCAAAGAAATAAAAAAATAAAATAAAATAAAATCCCTATCTTCCATAAATCACTTTATGTCATAGTATTTTATCACAACAAGGTAAAAACTAAAATAGAAGACTTCCTTGGAATGTAAGCTGCTGTACATTAAGTTAAAATAATGAAGTCATTAGGCAAATCAATACTGAAAAAGGACTTTACTGAAAAAGGACTACTGAAATCCCCATAATTTTATACTTTAGCAAGCATTACAGCAGTGATGTTACTTTCAGAAATGTACTATGGTTATATAAAGTATTACTATTAAAGGAAAAATATATAAATGGTATATGAGAACTCTATCCTGACAATGTTTCTGCATATAAAAAATTAATCTAAAACAAAAATTGAAGATTAAATAATTAAGCTTGAGATATTCCTTCCTTTAATGAATATTCAGTAGGGACATATAATTTACGAGAAATAACAGATATTTCGAACCTTTGTTTCATAAGGCTTCTGCTACTCTGAAAATGTTTATGCAAACTGAGACGCCCAAAATAAAAATCAGTAAAGAAAATTTTATTTGAACATTGACATTCTTATTATGGACCACATATATATAAAGAAATTAAAATTGTAACATAAATATTTATCTTGCTAACATTTAAAATATTGAGTAATGAAGTATATGTGCATATTTTACTGCCTTGAAACAGAATTTCAACAATTACCTTAGGCTGTTTTTTTATCTCAAAGGCCTACTGTCTTAGCCTTACAAGTATGGCTGTAGCTATGAGTATTAACTACCACACCAGTAAGAATTGTTTTAGATATTTACAAGAAAACTATTAGCTGGGATATGGGTATCTGCACCGTAGATTTTGTAAGAGAAAGAAGAATAAAATTTTAATAAATTAGAATGTGCTAAAAAATTCAGTTTTGTTGCTCATTTCCTGAACTGAAAAAAGAATCATGATTTATATAACATATATCCAGGATTATGTGTATAAGATTGTGTGTATTTGTGTGTGTGTGTGTGTGTACGCACACATGCACATGCACACATGTGTGCACGTATCTAACTTATTTCTAAACATATAGCTTACTATAACTCTTCAAAATAAATATCAGTTAACTCACAAAATGTCATGTTTACATGATATTAGTTCAATTTTTAGGGTAGAAACCTAGATGTCAGAAAAGTTAGTATTTTTTTTTATATTATCAAGATAGTTATATACCCTAGAGTATGTTTGACTTTTTCCCTTTAACATAGAAATCAATAATGGTTTGAAAAGTTGGTACTCTTTTTCAAACTTTTTGTTTGATCTTCCTGAGTTTTAAATCATGCACCCTAGTCCCACTTATCTCCTCATCACCTTGTATCCTGCTTCCACCATTGCAACCACCCCAACAGAATAAGAATCTCATTGTGGAATTTGTAGTGTCACAGTGTATATCCCACAGTGTGCCCTTTTATCTACACTTCTTTGTTTCCAAGTTGTTCATTTAATGAGTCTTAAGAGGCCTCTGCCTTCTACTATACAATCAGTACTAATGCATAACTGTAACTCCTCTCAGATATTCTGTTGTTGCCCTTTGTCATGGAGATCCTGTTGTATAGGATTTGTAGGGTGGCCATTTTAATCTATTTCAGCAGTTCACCAATGGGGGTCAATGTTGTGGTGGGGCAATTCAAGGCCCAGGATCTGGGCCTGAGAGTTATCTGGCTAATCATACCACCAGCTCTGCCACACTACCACTATCTGGGAGAGCTTTCCTACCCTTCCCAAGCTTCCCTTTCCAAAGTTGCAGCCAACAAGGGGCAGAAACAACTTTCCTGCTACCATACTCTCAGTGCTGTCTCATTGGTGCCCCTGCCATCAAAGCCAGCTTTACTGTGCTGCCCAGACAAGGTAAAGGGGTCATCCTCCTAAGTGCTACAGCAGGTAAGGGATGGAGCCAGGTCTCTAGCTCTCACTCCCTCTGAGCATGCTCACCAGTAATCCCCCAAACCAGGGCCAGCTCCCTCCCTGCTGCTCAGATGAGGTGCATGGCCTACTCTCCCAAATGCTGCAAGAGGTGATTGGGACATCTTTCCCGGGCTCATGACCCCATCAGGGACAGTTCTCCTGCCAAGGGTGGTGAGGGCAAAAGGGAGGGAAGGGGTCTCTCCTTTGTCCAAACCACTGCACAGCAAACAAGAGGTAGGACCAGGTTTCCCATGTCCATGCCCTCTAGGCACCTGATCAGAAAGCCCCAAATCTAGGGCCAGCTCTACTCTGCTGCTCAGTCAAGGAAGGCTGTCACTAGAGGCAGGTTTTGAGATCATATATGCTCGTATCTAGCCAGTGTGTAGACAGCCTCTTTTTGCTGCCTGTGGATGAAGATTTAGAGCTCTTGTCTTCATCTCTAGCTCTAACAAAAGATCTTCCTGAACACTACCATGCTCCTCGGCAAGACAATAATGGAATAAACCTCTGAAACTGTATGTCAGCCCCAGCAAAGTGCTTTGCTTTATAGGAATTAATGTGGTCATAGTGTCTTTTCATAACAACAAAACCCAAATTTCGACACCTTCCATCCTTACCCTCCAATTCTTTCTTTACATTTCTTTCTCACGTTCACATTTTACTTTATACTCTGTGATAGTGATTAGAAGGTTGAGGTAATAGTAAATAAACAGTAAATTACTAAAATTTCTTTTTGTTAATTTAATCAACATTTTATTATTTTTACCACAAATGTAACACTGTTCTTGTCTAGAATACAAACAAAATCTCAAAGTAAAATGAACTATAATAAGAGGATATTAGCCAAAGAAGTACAGATTTCCTAGGATACAATCCACAGAACTCAAGAAACTTAACAACAAGAAGGGCCCAAGTGAGAATGCTTCAATCACCCTTGGAAGGGAGAAGAAAGAAATCACACGAGGCAGAGAAAGAGAGAGGGAGAGAGAGAGAGAGGGAGAGAGAGAGAGAGAGAGAGAGAGAGAGAGAGAGAGAGAGAGAGAGAGAGAGAGAGAGAGACCTAGGTGGGAGATGGGAGGGGGAGGAAAAAAATGAACACATTCAGGTGTGCGAAGGCAGGAGAGAAGCCCTGAGGGCTAGCAGCCCTCCCAAGTCCACCTGCCCAGAGCATAGGAGGAACTCTGGCCAGATGTGGGCTATCCTCCCTACCCCTCCTTCCCCTGCCCCCTTAGTTTCCACATATTTGGTTCTAAATTTTCATTTTTTATTAAATCTATGACAATCCTAGAACTGAGGTATCACAGAACTGGTTCATCCTTGTTTTCTGCAATGATCACTTTTCATAATATTAAAAGAGCTGGAGTTCTACTCATCCCTCCATGTTAAAATTAACCAGGTCCTAAGATTGCTGTTTTTACTGACTGCATGTGCTGTTGTTCCCAGCTCATGTCTCCATTCAGAGATCAAAAACCTGCAGCAGCCTTATGACTTGACTTGGAAAATTGAGAATCCTGAAATGGGTTACTGGGCCCAACAGGCTAATACAGAAAAGCCACTTGGGATGCCGTGGTTTCCATATTTAACGTTTGATCTGTGCCGGCTGGCACCCAACAGATTTTACAGCATTCATACCCTAAGTAGACTTAGGGAGACTCTTTATATGCCTGGGGAAAGAGAACTGTGGCATATGGGGAACCAGAACAATTCTATTATGCTTCTTGGGGTTGTGAAACATCAGGATGGAAGGTATCAAAGGAAGATCTTATCACAGTCGCCTGACAGGGGAGGGAATCTGAAGTTCAACTTAAGTTAACCAGCCTAGGAAAGCAGGAAAAGGACTGGGAAACTGGGAAACCTTGGGGCCTCCTACTTTATATAATTGCGGGGAAAGACTTAAACTCATTTTTACAATTAGGCTCCTGATAAAACCAATAGTAAACCCCCTGACTGTGACTGTAGGACCAAACCGAATTCTGGCAAACCCTAAACCTATACCAAGAGGTCTTGCCCTGAAAAACCTATGCCAAAGTCCATTCTCAGACCAGTGTTTGTTGACCTCCCAGTCCTTCCAGCAGGGGGCCCCTGGTAGATCTGCTCTGGTCAATAATGCTAAAACCCTTTCAGTTTTTGACCAGCTCCCAAACAGAGCTAACCATCTCCTGCTGGCTGTGTTATTATGCCAGAACCCCTTTTTATGAACGTGTTGGATTTATATATAAATATGAGTCCGAGAGACACACTGCATGCAGATGGTCCCAGGAAGGGGGAGCCTTAACCCTGCAGACCATATCAGGACAGGGGACCTGCCTGGGAAAGTTCCCTTATTACATCAGCATCTTTGTAACCAAAATACCCCCATGGTTCATTCCAAGTGGGTTATTTCCCCCAAACAGGCATGGTGGGCCTGTTCAACAGGGTTGACTCTGTGTGTGCATGGAGAGGTTCTTAATTCCCCTACTGCAAAGGAGTTCTCTATTCTAGTCCAATTGGTGCCATGCATAACCTACTATTCTGAAGAAATAGTGCTGAAGAATCTAATAGGGCATGTTGAGGGAGACCTCAAAAGACAGAAGAGAGAAACTACTTCCCTAACGTTGGCTATAATTTTGGGAGCAGGGCTACCTGGAGCAGGCACTGGGATAGCAGCCCTAACATTGCAAGAGAATAACTATACAGCCTTAAATTAGATACAGATCAAGACAGCCAATGCTTAGAAAAATACATTGCACACCTAGAGTGAAATGTAGATTCCCTGGCTGAGGTAGTTGAACAGAATAGACAGGGTTAGACTTTGTTTTCCTGCATCAGGGAGGCTTGTGTGTTGATGTATTCGAAGAATGTTGGTTTTGTGTAAATCACTCTGGAATCATCAAAGAATCACTAGCTAAGGTTAGAGAAAGCATAGAGAGGTGCCAAAGAGAACAAGAAAACTCCAAAAGCTGGCATCATTCCCTATTTGAAAATTCCCCAAGGTTAACTACTCTCATTTCCACAATTACAGGGCCCCTTATAATTTTTTTGTTGCTGCTCACATTTGGGCCATGCATAATCAAAAAGCTTTTGCAGTATATAAAGCAGAGATTAGGGACTATTCAACTGATGGTGATGTGGTCCCAGTACAAAGCAGTTAGCACAGATGATTTAGGCCTATAAAGAGTCCAAGATTGGCCTCTAGCGTCACCAAAAGGAGGGGAGAATGTTGTAACCCTCAGATTACTGATACTAGAGAGACTTCAGTGTTGTACAGACAGAGGCTCCCAACCTCCTTTCCCCCTTCCCCCTTCCCCTGAGGCTATGCAGACAGCAGACAGGTCCTTTCTGTGCTCATCCTCCTCAAGCAGCCTGGGCTGCCTCTCCCTCCCCTAGAGTTACAATGACAGGGCTCATAATGAGGACACATTCTCTCTGCCTCTGTGTCTGCAAAAACCAAAACTCCTGCTGGAAAGAACTCCAAGTACCTATCCTTGAGACCTTAGAAAAAAAGCAAGCTCAAGGGAGACCATGGAAAAATTAAAAGGTAAGCAGAGGTCAGGTCACAGACAGTTAAAACTGGCCATAAAGTTAGTCCTTGAACAGACACTCATTACCCACCACCCACTTCAGTACTATTACACCTTCTAGTCACGCTTTCTGTAAATATTCACATAATTCCTATACTGTATATAAACCCAGTGTTTTTTGGACTCAAGGTCACTTGCCAGCATTCATGCAGTGAGTGCTAGATGGTCGAACTAAGTTTGAACTTGAAAATAAGTTTTTTTTTTTTTTTTTTTTGTGAGTTTCAGTAGACTTTGCAATTCTTGGGCTCATCTGGGTTTCCTGTGGACCCAGAACATAACATACTTAGCTATTAAGAATGAGGACATCAAAAAAAAAAAAAAAAAAAAAAAAAAGCAAAAACAGAAGCAAAATCAAAACCAACTACAAAAACAACAACAACAACAACAACAAAATGAGGACATCCTGAGCTTTATAGGCAAGCAGAAGGAACTAGAAAATACCATGGTTAGTGAGGTAACTCAGACACAAAAGAAAATTCATGGTATGTATTCACTAACAAATGGATATTAGCCAAATACCCAAAACCAAACCAAACCAAACCAAACAAACAATAACAAAAAATACAGAATGCACAGTATAGAGTCCACAGAACTCTAAGAGCTCAACAAGTTAAAGTACCCAAGTGAAGACGCTTAAGTCCCAATTGGGAGGGAGAAGAAAGCAACCACAAGTGGGGAGGGAAGAAAGAACATGGGAGGGAAAGTGGAACGGGTTAGAGTGGGGGATGGATTCTGATCTGGTATTGGATAAAGGAAAAAGACTGAAGTCTTGAGGGCCAGCAGAAAGAATGGAAATAGGCAAACTCAGGAAATAGGATGTTTCAAGGATGCACTAGAATGCACCAGAGACCTGGGAGGTGAGAGATTCCAGCTTCTGGCTATTATAAATTAGGCTGCTATGAACATAGTGGAGCTTATGTCCTTATTACAAGTTGAAACATCTTCTGGGTATATGCCCAGGAGAGGTATTGCTGGATCTTCCTGTAGTACTATGTCCAATTTTCTGAGGAACCATGAGACTGATTTCCAGAGTGGTTGTACCAGCTTGCAATCTCACCAATAATGGAGGAGTGTTCCTTTTTCTCCACATCCCTGCCAGCATCTACTGTCACCTGAATTTTTGATCTTAGCCATTCTGACTGGTGTGAGGTGGAATCTCAAGGGTGTTTTGATTTGTATCTCCCTGATGATTAAGGCTGTTGAACATCTTTTTGCTTCTCCTACATTCTGTATTCCTCAGTTGAGAATTCTTTGTTTAGCTCTGTACCCCATTTTTAATAGGGTTATTTGATTTTTTTGGAATTCATCTTCCTGAGTTCTTTATATATATTGGATATTAGTCTCATATATGATTTAATATAGGTAAAGATCCTTTCCTAATCTTTTAGTGGCCTTTTTGTCTTATTGACTGTGTCTTTTGCCTTACAAAAGCTTTGGAATTTTCTGAGGTCCGGTTTGTGGATTCTCAATCTTACAGCACAAGCCATTGCTCTTCTGTTCAAGAATTTTCCCCCTGTGCCCATATCTTAATGGCTTTGATCCACTTTCTTCTCTATAAGTTTCAGTGTCTCTGGTTTTATGTAGAGATCCTTGATCCACTTAGACTTGATTGAGCTACATTTTCTTTCTTTTCTAGATATATTGGAATTTTTGTAATATTCATTGTAGAACAATATGGGAAATGTTCGTAAAAACATTCCTAAATGTTCCATAACCTTCCCAAACATTGTCTCTAGCTGGAGACCTACTGTTTAAATATATTAGCCTACTCAAAATATTTTATATTCAAATCATAATAAGACTGAAGCTATGGTGACAACTAGAGGCATAAATTGCTTCTGAGTAAAAATTTCACACAAAATTGACAACTTTGACCATAGAACAGGCGCTGAGTTAACATGTCAGTGGTGGGCATAAATATACCAAATCCTGTTTAAACGTGTACATTGTGTTTAAACTGTAAGACAGATTTCACAACACCTATTCCCATGTTTCTCTTCCCAATATTTCATTATTGAAAAAAGCTTCTTTGTCTGAATTTTTTTACTTGTCTATTTGGTTGTTATATAGGAGATAGGTGGCCAGGCATATTACTTCTATGACTTCTACCTTTGTGATTGCTAGTCTTAGTTGTTAACTTTACTGAATAGGGAACTAAGTAAAAGTGAAAAGCACTGGATATAACTATAAGTGATTTTTGGTTCATTGCCTCATTTGAGGTCTAAAAACCTATCCTAACTCTGGGCCACATATTCTTGTGCTAGCCTATGTAAAGCACATAGAAGACCCCTTTGGTTTTTGCCTGCTTGTCTTCATTCTCACAGGTATGCTTGTTCTTTTGAAAGTTTTAAAGTATATTTCTTTGAGAGCCCAACATATACTTAAGAACATCTGGGAAATTCAGTCCTGTGGACAGAAGATCTATTGGATTCCTTGACTTTTTGACCATAGACATCTATTTTTAAATACCTGGGCTGGACCACAGTGTATAAATCCCTCTACACACACACACACACACACACACACACACACACACACACACACACACATATAATTATTTCAGTTTTTTCTTTAAAGAATTTTGACTACCATACTACCATAAACCTAAAACCTCTAAAATTAAATTTATCTTCCTATATCCAATTACTTTCATGCTCCTGTTTTGAAGATATTTTAAACTATGTCATACTATCCTTTTATTAATTATTTTATTTATTTATATTTCAATGTTATCCCCTTCAGCATACCGCCTCCATGAGGCCCCTACCACACTTCCCTCCTTTCTCTAAAAGGTTACTCTCCCACCCACCTCTCTAGAATTCCCCTTTTCTGGGGACATAAAGCTTCCACAGGACAAGCACACACCCTCATCGCACTGAGGCCAGACAATGCAATCCTCTGCTACATATGTATAGTAGGGGTCATGGACTAGTACATGTACGCTCTTTGGTTGGTGGCTTAGTACCTGAGAATTCTGGAAAATCTAGTTTTTTCATGCTGTTGTTCTTCCTATAGGGTTGCAATTCCCTTCATTTCCTTCAGTCTTTCCCCAAACTCTTCCATAGGGGTTCCTGGGTTTAGACCAATGGTTGGCTGTAAATATCTGCATCTGTCTCAGTCAGTTGCTGGCATAGCCTCTTTTAGGACAGTCATGCCATGTTCCTGTCTGAAAGCATATCTTGGTCAATTAACAAATGGGACCTCCTGAAACTGAAAAGGTTCTGTAAGGTAAAGGACACTGTCAATAGGACAAAATGGCAACCTACTAACGGAGAAAAGATCTTTACTAACCCCACATCTGATCAAGGGCTAATATTCAAAATATACAAAGAATTCAAGAAGCTAGACTCCAGAAAATCAAACACCCTAACGAAAAAATGGGCTCTAGAGCTAAACAAAATTCTCAATTTAGGAATCTCTAAAGCCTGAGAAGTACCTAAAGAAATGTTCAACATCCTTATTTATAGTGAAATACAAATCAAAACCACCCTGAGATTCCATCTTACACCAATCAGAATGGTTAAGACCAAAATGTCATGTGACAATAGCTGCTAGAGCAAATGTAGATAAAAAGAATACTTTATCGTTGCTGGTGGGATTGCAAAGTGTTTTCCAGATTCCATAATCTGGAAAACAATCTGGCATTTCTTCACAAATTTGGAAATAAGTCTATCTGAATATCCATATATACAACTTCTGGGCATATATCCCAAAATGCTCTACCATATCATAAGTAAACCTTCGGTGTTTACAGCAGCCTTAATTATAATAGCTGAATGCTGGAAACAACCCAGATGTCCTTCAACGAAAAATAGATACAGAAAATGTGGTACATTTACCAAGTGAAAGACTACTCAAGAGCAGGCAGATTTCTAAGTTCAAGGGCAGCCTGGTCTACAGAGTGATTTCCAGGACAGCCAGGGCTATACAGGGAGATCCTCTCCCAAAAAAACAAAACAAAACAAAACAAAACAAAGCAAAAACAAAAACAAAAACAAAAAACAAAAACAAAAAACAAAAAAGACCACTCGGCTATTCAAAATGAGGACATCGGATTTGTTTTTGTTTTTTTGTTTGTTTGTTTTTTTTTTTTTTTCAGGAAAATGCATGGAACTAGAAAATATCCTGAGTGAAGTAACCCAGACACCAAAGGAGATATGTATGAATATATGGTATGTACTCACTGATAAGTGGATATTACCCAAAAAGTTCAGAATATCCATGAAGAATTCACAGACCATATGAAGCTTAAGAAGAGGGAAAGCCCAAATGTGGATGCTTCAATCTCCAATCTCACTTAGAACATTGAACAACATAATCATTGGAGGCAGAGTTATGGAGGGACATGTGTGAAACACTGGAGGTGGAGGGAAAAAAAGGAGGCAGTAGCTGGTATGAGGAAGACAGGAAAGAAGCCCTGAGGGCCAAGAGAATGAATAGAAATATCTAGTAGTGTGACGTGGGGAATGGGAAGAACCACTACTAAGTCCCAGACAGCATGGTTGTGAGGCTCTCAGGGCCCAATGAGGATGACATTAGACGAAATGCCCAACAGCAGTGTGATAGAACCTGAAGAGACCCTTTCATGTATAAAGTAAAATGGTTCTATTTTAATATATAAAAACGTTCATATAATTTTTGACCTTAGATATGCATAGGTGTTCTATTATATTGTTTCATGTGTGGTAAATTATGATTATGAGGGCATATCTCTGATGTAGATCCAGTTTGATTATGGTGATTTTTTTAATGCAGTATGAATCTTTTTTCTACTACATTTGCAAACCTGGAAACTACTTTTGAAAGGAGAGAACCAGCTTCTGAAAGTTGTCCCATGACCTGCACATTGATGATGTGACCTATGCAACCACAGAAAGGAAAGTATATCAGAGAAACACAAATGCAGATACATTTGCAAAATAAATTCTGTAGTCTGGTAGAACTCATTGCTAAATCCATCTAGTCCTGAACTTTTATGATACTTTCCCTGCCATGATACCATTACCACATTTCAAGAACATGAGTTCTTATTTGGTTTTCTTTTATCCCCTTCATTTAAATATGTAGGTAATATATACCTATAATTTTTTTCAATTTCTTCAAGATTTTATAATTTTTGTATTATTATTTCAGAATATTATTTTATGTCTCATTGAATTTCTTTGGTATATTTTAGACTCTTTCTGCAGACAACTGAAATAATGGCTAGTGTTTTATTGTTTTATGGTAGTGCTTAATTAGTTACTGAATAGGTTAAACTCCTTGCTGCTATCTGGAATCTAAGAACACTGGGAAAAGGGTTTAGCTATGTTAGAATACAATCTTAAAAGGCAATACAATAAGATAATACTATATAGAGTGCACGTGGATCCATACACTAGACTAAGGTGGATTTGGAAAATTAATTTTATGGGTTAGGGGAAGAGCCAAAGATCCAGGAGTAAGATTCTTTGAAACTCTTTCCTCATGAGAAAGCTTTCAGACTTTCATCTGTCAAGCTAACTCCACTGGAGTCCCGTGGCAGTATATGTTGGAGTATACTTGGTTTTGTTGATTTCTGTACTGTACTGTCCTTAGCAATAAACTGCCATCTAGTAGTATCATTTCTACCCCTGAGAATAGAACTACCAACCACCATGTCTTCCATAGTCCACATTTAAATTTTCTACAAAGTTTGTGACATATTCACTCTTCTAAGTTATAGATTATTTTACTCAAACTTTCTGCATAAGATTACTCCAGTGACTCAGAATTACAATTCATATGATTTTTGAATCTGCACTGTAGCTCAATCTCTAAGGATGAAAAAAAAAAAAAAAAAAACCACATCTCAAGATGGATTCAGGTTGTAGCATCCAGAGAAATGTCAATGATATAATGGATTTTTCTCTTCTTTAAGTGAGAATCTATGTGACAAAAATATCTTTGTAACAGATTCAAACAGTAAGAGATTGCATTTCTGGCTCAGACTACATGTTTATGTGTGTGTGTGTATAAATACATATAATGAATTTTGTTATGCTTGAGGTGTGTAGTTTCCTTCTAACTTGTATTATCCATGTGATTTTCTTAAAGGTTAAATTCTGGCAGTTATATTCATTGTTCGTAATAAAAGGTGGGATTTCTTAAAAATCATATTTGTATTTCTGAGCACATGCTGAATTTACAGTGTTGCTTTTTTTAGATTTGCCATTTGTGTTATTTTGACTTTGTTCTCTACCTGGCTGACTTCTAGAGATGAATATTAATTATCTACACTGTTTCCCACGTTTTCCTGACTCTAAGCCTAATATAGATATAATATTTCTATATTATATGTAGAAAGGAAATAAAAATTACCAATTATCCCTGTATTCTCCAATTAGAATGAATTCTAAAATTCTCCAAGTATTAATTGTCATTTCATTGGTGAGATGAAATATTTGAATTCAGATTCTACTTTCTGAAAAAAAAAATTCCACCTATCTCTTTTATTTATTTTTATTTTTGCTATTTCTTTTCCAGAAGTATTTGCTGTGGCCAATTTCTGAATCTTTAAAGTTTTGCAACACTGGCTGGATTGGCTCTAGACTTTCCTCACCATCAAATTTGGATTCAGTTTTGTCTTCTTGGCTCAGTTGTTTATTTTCCATTCATCTTTCTTATTACTTTGTTCTTTCATGTGAATTCACAGCTGGTCACTTGATGTTAAGTAACTAATTTGGTTCCTTTATTGGCAAAAAAAAAACCAGACACTGTATTTATAATAAATTTTAGATTAATAAAGTCAGTGGCCTTTATAAAAATTATAAACTGAATTGTAGTGGGTTTGACCTAATGCTGCTTACATTATAATTTTCTGCATGTACAACACTGAGGGATTCTGCTCTGAGTTGGTTTTGATTGGTAAATAAAGATTCAACCAGGTAATGGCTGGCCAGGGCAGACAGAGGTAGGACTTTTAAGGTTCCAGAGCTTAAAACAGAGAGGAAGTAGTACAAAGGAGATCCATCAGGCATATTTGTGACATATACCTTTAAAAAAAGGTAATACAAATTTTACAAATATTACAGAACTCTGCCTATTTATTCTGGATGCTCTTAAATGCATATTAATACAAAAAACAGCCAAGAATCCCTGCCATTGAAAAATTAATAAAGTTGTAGTACAATTTACCCTATTGATCCATGAAACTCATTGTACTATAGAAGACATATTTCATAAAGTATGAAATAGGTGAATTAGAGAGTTTTAGTTACTTTTCTGTTGTCATAATAAGACACTGTGGCAAATACAACTTACAAATAAAGAGTTTATTAGGGGTTTATTCTTGGTTTCAGTGGCTTGGAATCCATGGTCATCATAATGGAAAGCATAGCAGCAAGTAGACCCACATGGTATTGGGATAACAATTTGAAGGCAGACAGAGTAATCTAACCAGGAATGGTAAAAGCTTTTACATCTCAAATCCCACCCCCAGTGACACAAATTCTTCAACAAGGTCATATAAACTAATTATTCCTAAAAATTTACACTAACATAGGATCAAGTACTCAAATATTTGAGCCAAATGAGATCATTCCCATCCAAAGAAGCCCCCAAAGCATACTTATTTTGTTTTTCAGATCATCTGTTAATGTGTTTCCTTATTGTCTGTTTTGGTGTTTACTTTTAATTATCATCTTGACACAAACTAGAATCACTTGATAAAGCAATCAGAATTGTGTGGATAAAACTGACATATGGGCTAGGCATGGTGGCGCACACATTTAATCCCATAACTTGGAAGGCAGAGGCAGGCAGATTTCTGAGTTTGAGGCCAGCCTGGTCTACAAAAGGAGGTCCAGGACAGCCAGGGCTATACAGAGAAAGCCTGTCTCGAAAAAACAAAAAAACAAAACAAACAAACAAAAAAGACTGACATACGTTTGTGAGGAACTGTCTTGATTATTAGTTGATGCAGGAACACCCACCCTGAATATAGTTGACACAATTTTTTATTTGGGCTGTGGACTCTTCTGTGAATGTAAAAATTAGCTAAGTCCAGCCTTATTTATAATAGCTAGAACCTGGAAAGAACCCAGATGCCCCTCAACAGAGGAATGGATACAACAAATATGATACATTTACACAATGGAGTACTACTCAGCTATTAAAAAGAATGAATTACGAAATTCCTAGACAAATGGATGGACCTGGAGGGCATCATCCTGAGTGAGCTAACCCAATTACAAAAGAACTCAAATGAAATGTACTCACTGATAAGTGGATATTAGCCAAGAAACTTAGTATAGTGAGATATAAGGTACAAGACGCAAAACACATGAAACTGAAGAAGAACGAAGACCAAAGTGTGGACACTTTGCTCCTTCTTAGAATTGGAAACAATCACCCATGGAAGGAGTTACAGAAACAAAGTTTGGAGCTGAGACAAAATGATGGACCATCTAGAGACTGCCATATCCAGGGATCCATCCCATAATTATCCTCCAAACGATGACACCATGGCATACACTAGCAAGACTTTGTTGCAAGGACTGTGAAATAGCTGTCACTTGTGAGACTAGGCCAGGGCCTAGCAAACACAGAAGTGGATGCTCACTGTCAACTATTGGATGGATCACAGGGCCCCCAATGGAGGAGCTAGAGAAATTACTCAAGGAGCTAAAGAGATCTGCAACCCTATCAGTGGAACAACATTATGAACTAACCAGTACCCCAGAGCACTTGACTCTAGCTGCATATGTATCAAAAGATGACCTAGTCGGCCATCACTGGAAAGAGAGGACCATTGGACTTGCAAACTTTATATGCCCCAGTACAGGGGAACGCCAGGGCCAAAAAATGGGAATGGGTGGGAAGGGGAGTGGGGGGGGGGAGGGTGTGGGGGACTTTTGGGATAGCATTGGAAATATAATTGAGGAAAATACGTAATAAAAAAAAAAGAAAAAAAAAGTAGCTAAGTCGCCAGAACATACAAGGATATACTCATTTCTCAATCCTTCTGAATGCAGACATGTTACCATCTAGCTAGGCAACTTTCATTTGATGAAAAGTGACAAATTGTAACTTCTAATTACAAGCCAAATTAAGCCTTTCTCCCTAAGATGGTCTGTTTAGAGCATTTTATTGTAGTAATAGAAATAAGACTGGAAGACTCATAAAGTAACAAGACAAAGTTATAAGTTCTCATCATGTACTTTACAAGTTCTGTGGCATCTTTTACACACACTAATTTCTACACACTGTTTGATTAACATGGATGTTTGCTGAAATTATAAACAAAAAGACTAGACCAACTTCAGGCACCCCAGGTAACATTCCACTCTAGGCTCTAGGCTCACCAACTCCCCTTCAAGTATTTTGAACAACTATAAAGTGCAACCCATGACCTGACTCCATATTCCTTTTCACAATTTGATCTGAAGTTCACTGCTTTTTTTTTTTTTTTGGAGGCTGTATCTAGGGAACCCAGAAGTAATGTTGACACCCAAAACCTCAGAAGACAGAGGAGTCACAAAACTCTCAGCAAAGACACCCTCCTGGACCTGAAGACTTCCTGGTCACTAGAACCCCAAGGCATTAAGACCAGAAAACCTGGAAGAAACAGAGACCAAGGGAATAAAAACATCAACAACAACAACAACAAAAAACAAAAACAAAAACAAAAAAAAAAACAAAAACCCATGCATCTGACAATTACATATGTAGAAATCCGTATCTAAACCTATAATAATCTGAAAATTCATGTAGCTAGAGGACAATCTAAGAACACACTCAACAACAATTTGGGAAACCTGACAGCACTTAGCCACAGATGCCTTACTGTAGAACACTCTGGCTGTTCCATCACAGGTGAAGCACAAGAAAATGATCTTAAATCCAATTTTATGGAGATAGTAGATATCTTTAAAGAAGAACGGCATAAGTCCCTTAAAGAATAGAGGCATGCACAATGAAACAGGTGAAGTAATTGAATAAACTGTTTAAGACCTGAAAGTGGAAATAGAAACAATAAAGAATGAAAAAAAGTCGCTAGGAGAGAGAAAATGTAATGAGTGACTTTCTGAAGATAGTCCAACATTTTGGACAGATGTGATGGATCTCTGAATTGCAAGGCCTTCATACATTTCATTTGAGGATTTGATCTTTCCTCTAAGTATTCTAGAGTATAATTTTCCCTGGCATATAGTCCATCCTATTTGATGCAGATCAACAAACATGTACTCTCTTGTAGTAATGCTATGTAAATAAATTAATGATTTCTTACTACTTTATATAATTTTATAGAATTACTAAATGTACATAAGTAATTTTGAGCCCTTTATTGAAAAGCTGCAGTTGAAGTTCTGTAAGCCTTCTTGTGTCACAGACTAATTGCATTAGGATAAAATGCAGGCTTAGAACAAATTTATAATCAGAGAAACTATTCCTTCTATGAGAGATGTGAATGCACTATCTGATAAGTATTTTCATAAACTGAGAATGGAAATTTTCTAGGACGTTCAAAGACAAAAGATAAAATATTGACTAGATTTATCTATACAAAACTTCAAAATGAATGAGACACTAGGCAGATGAT
Organism: Mus musculus; assembly: GCF_000001635.26. NCBI lineage: Eukaryota > Metazoa > Chordata > Mammalia > Rodentia > Muridae > Mus > Mus musculus. Next base: position 123,432,400 of record NC_000086.7, read on the forward strand.
TGACCCCTTGACATAAAATTTATTTAAAACTTGTATGAACTTGTGGAGTTACTAGCAGCTAATGAATATATAATTAATAACAACTCACAATGGACTTGCAGGTAAACATTCTTCCTGACATTCCTTATGTGATTTATTGACTTGTATTAATGTTGTGAACTTGCTAATACCTTTTATAAAATAGAAGCTTGGAATACCATATGATCATGTATCCTGAGAAAGTTTAAGAATTGAATACAACAGGAAATAGGTTCCACCTTTTCTCTCTCTCCTAGAAATAAAGTCTAAATCCTTCTTTTGAAGTGAGTACTTTTTCTTGTGAATGTGAATTTCTCTGGCTACACAAGTTTAAAGAACTTTTAGCACTTAGCAGGGAAGGCACTGTGTCCTAACTCAATACTCCACTATTAAACCACAGGTATTAATCATCAGAGGTGGGCAAATTTAACCACAAAATAAGCCAGAAAGTTTTAAGCTTCCAGAAGCCATCAGCTTTCAACCATCAGGGCAATTAGAAGGAAATTTAAAAAGGAAAGAGGAATTAAAGATTTTCTAGAATTCAATGAATTGCACAAAATTCCAAGTAAATGGGGTACAATGAAAACAGAGCTAAGATGAAGGTTCATAGTTATGAGTGTATTCATAAGAAATTGTAGAGATCTCATACCCACCAATTAACAGCATGTCAGAAAACTCTGTTTCAAATAGAAGCACAGCCACCAAAGCTAAATAGACAGCAGGAAATATTCAAACTCAAAACTAAAATCAATAAAAAAATCAAAGAGAACAAGACAAAGAATCAGGCAACAAATATTTGGTTCTTTGAGAAAATCATCAGGATGGACAAACCTTTTTTCAAAACTAACTAAAAGAAAGAGAGAGAAAGCATACAAATTAACAAAATTAGAAATGAAGAGGAAGACATAACAACAGACACCGAGATCATTGGGTTTCACTTTAAAAACCTGTACTCCAGAAACATGGAAAACCAAAATAGAAAAAATAAAAAGGACAATTTTCTCAATAGATACAATTTGCTAAAGCTGAATCAAGATCAACTTGAATAGTCCTATAGCCAAAGGAAATATAACCTGTCATTTAATATCTCCCAAACAAAACCAGACAAGGTCAGATAGTTTTAGAGCAGGATTATACCATACTTTCAAATAGTGCTAATACTGATACACAAATTATTTAACCAGATAAAAACAGAAGGAAAGTTGACAAAATTTACTTTATGGGGATACAGTCAATGTGATACTTAAGTCACAAAAAGACTCAACAAAGAAAGAGAATTTTGGACCAATTGCCCTTATAAACATCGATATAAAAATACTCAATAAAATACTTGTAAACAGAATTCAAAGATATATAAAAATATCACCCCTATGATGAAGTAGAGTTCATTTTACATATGCAGGGATGGATCAACATACAAAACTCTTTCACTGTAATCTACCATGTAAGCAAACTAAAAGGAAAAAATACCACACGATTATCATATTCAATGTTGAAGAAGACTCCAACAAAATCCAACACTCCTTGATGATAAATTCTTAAAGAAATGAGGGATACATGTCACATGCTTGAACATAATAAAGCCAATACATTGAAAGCTGACTTCCAATATCAAATTAAATGGAGAGAAAAAATATTCCCTAAAAAGCAATAATATGGTAAAAGTATATATTCTCTGTATCTATTCTGTATAGCACCTGAAGTTTGAACAACAACAATAAGGAAAGGAAGAAGATCAAGGTATACAAATTGAAAAGGAAAAAGTCAAACTATTGCTATTCAGATACAGTAGTATACATAAGTGACATGATGCAAAATTAACTGAAAATAAACAGTAGACTTCCTATAAACAGTCAGTCTCTCTTCCTATTGATGCCAGATAAGGCCATCCTCTGCTACATGTGCAGCTGGAGCCATGGGTCCCTCCATGTGTTTTCTTTGGTTGGAGCTTTAGTTCCTGGGAGCTATGAGGAGTCTGGTTGGTTGATATTGTTGTTTTTCCTATGATATTGCAAACCTCTTCAGCTCCTTCTGTCCTTCCCCTAACTTCTACATTGGGGTCCCAAAGCTCATTCTGATGGTTGACTGCAAGCATCCACATCTGTATCAGTAAGGATTTGGCAAAGCCTCTCAGGAAACATCTATATCAGGCTCCTCTCAGCAAGCATTTGTTGGCATCAGCAATAGTGCCTGGGCTTGGTGGCTGCATATGGGATATATCCCCATGTGGGGCAGTCTCTGGATGTCTTTTCCTTCAGTCTCTGTTCCACTCTTTGTCCCTGTATTTCCTTTCAACATGAACAATCTGGGTCAAAATTTTTGAAAATGGTAGTGGACCCATCTCTCGACCAGACCCAATTCCTAACCTCTGGATATGGTTTCTACAGGTTCTCAATCCCCTTTGTTGGGGATTTCACCTAATGTCAACTCCATAGGGTCCTGTGATCCTCTTGTTTCCTGGAATCTGGAACTTTCTGTTGGCTTCCCCCAGTTCCCTATCCCCAGTTTCTAGCTGTACTACAGAGAAGAAGCAATAAAGACTGCATGGTATTGGCATAAATACAGATAGGTAGATCAATAAATTGATGTGAAGACAAAGAAGTGAATCCATACCTATGAACACTTGATTTTAACAAGACGCCAAAACTATACAATGGAATAAGATGAAACATTTTCAACAAATGATTCTGGTATTACTGGATATCTGCTTGTAGAAGACTACAAGTAGATCCATATCTATTACCCTGCACAAAAGTCAACTCCAAATGGATCAAAGATCTGATCAAGAAACCCTGATATACTAAATCTGATAAAAGAGGAAGTGGAGAATAACCTTGAAATCATTGGCACAGGAGATAACTTCATAAACAGAACTCTAATAGTTCATCCACTAAGATCAACAATTAATAAATGAAACCTCATTAAACTGAAAATATTTTGTAAGGCATGGGGCACTGTCAATAGAACAATATGTCAGCTTACAGAATGGCTTAACCAACCCTATATCTGACAGAATGTTGATATCCAAAATATATAAAGAACTCAACAAATTAAACATCAACAAAGCAAATAATACATTAAAAATGGGGAACAGTGCTAAGCAAAGAATTCTTGATAAAGGAATCTAATGGCTGAGAAGCACTTAAAGAAATGTTCATTATCCTTAGTCATAAGGTAAATGCAAAATGATATGACTCTGAGATTTTATCTTACAAACATCAGAATGGCTAATATCTAAGACTTAAATGACAGCATATTCTGCCTCAGGGACAAAGACAGACACCACCTCAGAGTAAAAGGCTGGAAATCAAATTTCCAAGCAAATGGTCTGAAGAAACAAGCTGGAGTAGCCATTCTAATATCAAACAAAATCGACTTCCAAACCAAAGTTATCCAAAAAGTCAAGGAAGAACAGCACATTATGTTGAGGTTGTGGAAGAAATGGAAGACTCCTTCATTGCTGGTATGAATGCAAACTTGTACAACAACTTTGGAAATAAATTTGGTGGCTTCTCAGAAAATTGGGAGTAGTTGTATCAAAAAAACAAAAAAAACAAAAAACAAAAAACAAAAAAAAGCAAACAAACAAACAAACAAAAAAAAAACAAAAAACAAAAAACAGCTATAACACTCCTAGGTATTTACCAAAAGGAAACTCCATCCTACCACCATAAGAGTACTTACTCAATTAAGTTCATAGAGGCATTATTCATAATAGCCAGAAACTGGAAACAACCTAGATATCCCTCAATCAAAAAAAAGAATAAAGAAAATGCGGTACACTTACCCATTGGAATACTTCACAGCTATTAAAAACAAAGACAATTTGAAATTTGTACAAAAAATAGATGGTGCAAGAAAATATCACCATGAGTGAGGTAACCTAGACCCACATAGGCAAACATTGTACATATTCACATATAAGTTGGTACTGATTATAAAGGATAACCATGTTGTAATTCAAGGATTCCAAAAATGATATCTCACTGAGATTGGAATATAGACTAGGCATTTTCATTGGACATGGGAATAGCACTGGACAAGAGTGGGTGTTTGGATGCAAACCAGAAGGATCATGTTGGGGAAAGAATTGAGGGAGAGTGTACTGGAAGAGACAACTGGATTGGGGGAATTCATCTCTGGAATGAGCTAGAAACCTACAGAAATAGAAATTCCTCAGAATCTAAGACAGTGAATTGAGGGTAACAGTAACTAACCCTCTTTGCAATGCATAATATGAAGCCTGAAATGTCCATCTCCTGGACAAGATTTTCAATGGAGGGAATGGGACACCAGTCCTACTACGAAAAATTCATCCTCCAATTTCTCCTGTCTACAAGATGTGCAGGGGTAAATTTAGAACAAATATTGAGGGGATGGCCAACCAATGACTGGTCCAGCTTGAGACCTATGCCAAGAAATAGAGCACATCCTTGATACTGTTAACAACGTTCTGCTATACTGGCAAATAGGAGTCTAGCATAACTGTCATGAGAAAGACTTCAACTATCAATTGATGGAGGCATATGCAAGAACCACAGCCAAAATTTCATTTGACTTTAGGGGATCTGTGAAAAAGGAAGAAGGCTTATTGGAGTCAAGGAGGTCAAGGAAACCACAAGAAAATCCACAGAATCAACTTACCTGAGTTCTTGGGGCCACACAGACACTGAGCCAACAAGGTAGCATTCATGAGAATGACCTTGGCCCTTGGCACATATGTAAAATTTATGTAGCTTGGGATTCATGTGGAACCCTTAACAATGTGAGAACATTCTCTCCCTGTCTCTGTTGCCTGCCTTTGAGACATTTTCAGCTGATTGAGCTGCCTCTTCTAGCTTTAATAGGAGAGGATGCTCCAAGTTTGTAATTTGATATGACAAGGCAGTTTTATATCCATGGGAGGTCTCTCCTTTTCTGAAGAGAAAGGGAGGAGGAATGGATGTGGGGAAGGTGAGGTCCTGGGAAGGACTTCAAGAAGAGGAGGGAGGGGAAGCTACACTTGGGATGTATTTTCTGATTACAGTTTCCCCTAACAGTTACTCCTTCAGGTTCCTTCCCACTTCTCCTCCAATCCAGATTCCTACTGTCTGTCACTTTTTAGGAAACGAATAGGTATCTAAGGAATACTAATGAAATAAACCAAACTAACTGAATAGGACAAAACAACCAAAGAAAATAAACAAATGCACACACACACACACACACACACACACACACACACACACACACACAAACACATATAGATATAGAAACACACATTCACATACTCTATCTAATCAAAACCCCAAACCAGAAAACATAATATACACAAAGAACCTGTATGATAGGAAAACAAACAAACAAAATACCCAAAGTTAACATTCTTAGACAAAGAGGCTCTAAAGATGCTGTCTTAGTAAGGGTTTTACTGCTGTGAACATGCACTATGACCAAGGCAAGTCTTATAAAGGACAACATTTAATTGGAGCTAGCTTACAGGTTCAGATGTTCAGTCCATTATCATCAAGGTGGGACATGGCAGCATTCAAGCAGGCATGGAGTTGGCACAGCTGAGATTTCTACATCTTCATCTGTAAGGTTGCTAGTGGAAGACTGACTTCCTCACAGCTAAGATGAAGGTATTAAGCCCACACCTATAGTGACACACCTACTCCAAGACCACATCTCCTAATAGTGCCATTCCCTGTGCCAAGCATATACAAACAATCACAGATATCATTGAGTGGAATCCATACTCAACAATGCTTGAATGGCCAAGAACCTGAAACTAGAAATGCCAGGGATCTAGAGAAAGACCAAATACTACTATTCTACTAAAGGAGTATAGCAAATAAATGACTCCTGTTGACATTTTGCTATACTCATAGATCTGTATCTTGCTCATTCATCATCACAGAAGTATCCTCATGCAGCAGATGGAAACAAATACAGAGACTTGCAGCCAGATAATATGCAAAGCCTGAGGGACCTTCTAACATTCAGTCCCACAAAGGAGGTCACCATCAAATCTCCCCCTCAGTGCTCAGGGAACACTGTAATAAAAGACAGAAACAGTGTAAGATCATAAAAACGATCTTGATTGAAATACTAGAATTTAGTCCTAGCTACACACTTTTATTAAAAAACTAGCATCAATGAAATTTATATTGTAGAGTTGTTTCTATAACAAAACAAACGATCTACATTTGGGGTTGGTCTTCCTATCTCACATAATCAAATCAGGAAAAAAAAAATTCCTCACAGGTGCCCCAAATTCTCAGAGTTCTAGTGAATTCCTAATATTATCAGGGTTACAACCAAGACTAGCCATCATAAGTCTACCTCTTGTCAATAAGACATACAATCATATCTCCTTATATTATGTTAATTTCCAAAGGAAAGCAATAGTTATGATTAGCATAATATCCAATATACAACTGCAAATAAAGTATATGAATTTCTTGGGCATAATCATGCTTAACATGAGATAAGAATTCCATATACAACTACAATCATATTTTATCTTTTAGAATAGATTACAATCTCTTAATTGTAACACCCTGTAAAATCAAAGTCAAAGCATTGCTTACTTTCAAAGTACACTGACATGAATATACATTCTCATTCAAAATAAGAGGAAAAGAAACATAAACAGGAAATACTGGAACAAATCAAGATCAAATCTAGCTAGACAAACCCCAAAACCTAAAGTTCAGTACATTGTGGCTTAAATAGCTCTTCCTATCTAGCTTTAATGACTACAATATATTTCTCTGTCTTGGGATTGGTTCCATTCTTTGTTTGTAGCTTTTTTGAGAGATATCCCACAGCTGTGGACCTTCTTATATCCAGGGTGCTATATCACAATATAGGCTTCACTTTCATACCTTCACAAATAGCCTCTCTAGGCATCTATTCAGGGACTTCGCTGCAACCTGGATGCCCTCAGTGGCTTTCCATAACCAAGTAGGAAGACTCCATGGCTCCTTTACTTCTGTATCCTTCATTAATCTGACGAAAGAACTACATGATGGATGTTGCCAAGTTCTTTTGCCTGCTTAAGATAGAACCTGCCTGCTTCCTTGAATACTTTTTCATAAATTTGATATGTTGTTTTTCTGCTATAAACAGATAAATCCTTAGGACATTTCTTTGCACAACTTGCAGGATTAGCTTGGTGGATTCTCACCTTGAGGAAACTACTCCCTTTATTACATTACTCCTTATATCTTTCAACACTAACTATGGCTCCCACAAAAAAATTTTCTGGTGCTCTTTTTTCTCCAAACTTAGTTCTAGCTCATCCCTTGAAGAATGAGTACAATCAAGAAAACTAAAGACAAGAAGCATTAGAGATGTGGGAATAAAGTACACCTCCTCTGCTGGTGGGTGTTTAAGTTGGTACATCCAGGATAAAATCAGTGTGGAATTTTCTAAAAATATCTAAAAATAGAACTAACTGGTGACTCACGTATATCACACTTGAGTGTAGAAAAGATAGCGTGGTTATCTAGTGATATTTGCTCAGTCATTTTTGTCACTTTTGTTTTCAAAATAACTAGAAGATGCAATCAGGTGTAACTAAATTTGCTGGAGAGTATATGGAACTTGAAAATACTATATAGTAAATGCGTTAAGTCAGGCCTATAAAGAGAAATGCTACGTGTCTGTAATCACATTTGGTCTAGCTTCAACTTTTAGATTTTATGTTTTACTTGGAGTATCTGTGGAGATAAGGAACCCCAAAGTGGCACATGGCATGGAAGAAAGGAAGAAGCCTTTATGGAAGGAGGGAATGACAGAACACATGCAACATAATAGGAGGAGGAAACATCAGGGATTACAAGTTTAGGTAAGCATGAGGATAGGATTATGTCTGTTATTCCCTTACAGAATGCCACAATTTAGGAAACTTATTTAAAATATTACAGTTAAGTGGCATTACTCTTGGTTACAGTCCAAAACTTGATATTACAACCCTTTCTGAAGAAACCACATACTCGAGTAATAGAACATGAATAAATAAAGTTTTAACCAATCTTGAAATTTAATCCTTAGGGCTTGCTGTTATATAGTGGCAGAAAGTTCTGTTTATGCTATTAGCAGATAAAGTAATCAAGCAGATTACACATCCGTGATCCCTGTCAAAAACATTAGTGACTCATTTGAAATATACTGTGTACATATATATCATCTAGGTTTAAAGTAATATATTCCTGTTGTCTATTTTTCTGTGTTTACTTCTAGATCATAGAAATTATTTTACTGTTACCTAGAACTGATTTTTAAACGAGGACAGAATACTTTGTCTTAATAATCTCATGCCTACCTAAGCATAAATACACAATATTGTTTAAACAATAATAATTATGAATATTTTCTATCTACTTTGGGTAGTGCCATAATAAGTAAGTATTTCAAACTACTGATTAATAATATGAAACAAAAGAAACTGTTAAATTTTAGGATAGATAGTTATAGTACTTCATAAACTCAACAAATTACACTGGGAAGGAGAAATAGAATACATTGGTTTCTCCATCTATGGCAATTGAGATTTTGGCCAGGTATAGTAGCCTGGGCTGGCATTTGAGTTCTCTTAGTGTCTGTACAACATCTGCCCAGGCTCTTCTGGCTTTCCTAGTCTCTGGTGAAAAGTCTGGTGTCGTTCTGATAGGCGTGCCTTTATATGTTACTTGACCCTTCTCCCTTACTGCTTTTAATATTCTATCTTTTTTTAGTGAATTTGTTGGTCTGATTATTATGTGTTGGGAGGAATTTCTTTTCTGGTCCAGTCTTTTTGGAGTTCTGTAGGCTTCTTGTATGTTCATGGGCATCTCTTTCTTTAGGTTTGGGAATTTTTGTTCTATAATTTTGTTGAAGATATTTGCTGGCCCTTTAAGTTGAAAATCTTCATTCTCATCAACTCCTATTATCCGTAGGTTTGGTCTTCTCATTGTGTCCTGTATTTCCTGGATGTTTTGAGTTAGGATCCTTTTGCATTTTGCATTTTCTTTGATTGTTGTGCTGATGTTCTTTATGGAATCTTCTACACCTGACATTCTCTCTTCCATCTTGTATTCTGTTGCTGATGCTCCTATCTATGGTTCCAGATATATTTCCTAGGGTTTCTATCTCCAGCATTGCCTCACTTTGTGTTTTTTATATTGTGTCTACTTCCCTTTTTAGGTCTAGTATGGTTTTTTTCATTTCCATCACCTGTTTGGATGTGTTTTCCTGTTTTCATATAAGGACTTCTACCTGTTTGGTTGTGTTTTCCTGTTTTTATTTAAGGACTTATAACTCTTTAGCAGTGTTCTCCTGTATTTCTTTAAGTGAGTTATGACAGTCGTTCTTGATGTCCTCTACCATCATCATGAGATATGCTTTTAAATCCGGGTCTAGCTTTTCGGTTGTGTTAAGGTGGGAGTGCTGTGTTCTGATAATGGTGAGTGGTCTTGATTTCTGTTAGTAGCGTTCTTACGTTTGCCTTTTGACATCTGGTAATCTCTGGAGCTAGTTGTTATAGTTGTCTCTGGTTAGAGCTTGTTCCTCAGGTGATTCTGTTAGCCTCTATCAGCAGACCTGGGAGACTAGATCTCTCCTCTGAGTTTCAGTGGTCAGAGCACTCTCTGAAGGCAAGCTCTTCTCTTACAGGAAAGGTGCACAGATATATGGCCTTAAGACCTCCCTCCTGGTCGAACACGAAGGCCCATAACAGGATCTGTCCTGAAGCTGAGTTGCGTTGGCCTGTCCCAGAAGGTTTTAGCTTCTGTATTCTACACTCTCACATGTGCAGAATACTCTCAGAGGAGTCCTGGAAACAAGATGTCTGCAGCTGATGCTCAGGCAAAGCACTCCTGCACCAGGCGGACCCCTTTCCTCTGGCTGGGAAAGTGGCCGGATGTCTGGGGCCTTTGCAGAATTCACTCGCCAGGGACCCGGACCAGTCTGGTGGTTCTTCAGAAAATTGACATAGTACTACCAGAAGATTCAGCAACACCTCTACTAAGCATATACTCAGAAGATGCTCCATTGTGTCATGCCAGCCTTATTTATTTATTTTTTTAAATATTTTTTATTATTACATATTTTCCTCAATTACATTTAGAATGCTATCCCAAAAGTCCCCCATACCCTCCCCCCCACTTCCCTAACCACACATTCCCATTTTTTGGCCCTGGCATTCCCCTGTACTTGGGCATATAAAGTTTGCATGTCCAATGGGCCTCTCTTTCCAGTGATGGCCTACTAGGCCATCTTTTGATACATATGCAGCTCGTGTCAAGAGCTCCAGGGTACTGGTTAGATCATAATGTTGTTGCACCTACAGGGTTGCAGATCTCTTTTGCTCCTTGGATACTTTCTCTAGCTCCTCCATTGGGGGCCCTGTGCTCCATCCAATAGCTGACTGTGAGCATCTACTTATGTGTTTGCTAGGCCCCAGCCTTGTCTCACAAGAGACAGCTATATCCGGGTCTTTTCAGCAAAATCTTGCTAGTGTATGCAATGGTGTCATCGTTTGAAGACTATTTATGGGATAGATCTCTGGATATCGCAGTCTCTAGATGGTCCATTCTTTTGTCTCAGCTCCAAATTTTGTCTCTGTAACAGTCTGGCGGTTCCTCAGAAAATTGGACATAGTACTAACAGAGGATCCCGCAATACCTCTCCTGGGCATATATCCAGAAGATGTCCCAACCGGTAAGAAGGACACATGTTCCACTATGTTCATAACATCCTTATTTATAATAGCCAGAAGCTGGAAAGAACCCAGATACCCCTCAACAGAGGAATGGATACAAAAAATGTGGTACATTTACACAATGGAATACTACTCAGCTATTAAAAAAAATGAATTTATGAAATTCCTAGGCAAATGGATGGACCTGGAGGGCATCATCCTGAGTGAGGTAACACAATCCAAAAGAACTCCAATGATATGTACTCACTGATAAGTTGATATTAGCCCAGAAACTTAATGTACCGGAAATATAAGATACAATTTGTAAAACACATGAAACTGAAGAAGAACGAAGAACAAATTGTGGACACTTTGCCCCTTCTTGGAATTGGAAACAGTCACGAGCCTTATTTATAATAGCCATTTGTTCGAAAGAACTCAGATGTTGCTCAACAGAGGAATGGATACAGAAATTCTGGTACATTTAAACAATGGAGTACTATTCAGCAATTAAAAACAATGAATTTATGAAATTCTTAGGCAAATGCATGTATCTGGAGGATATCATCCTGAGTGTGGTAATCCAATCACAAAAGAACACATATGATATGTACTAACTTATAAGCAGATATTAGATCAGAAACAGACTACTCAAGATACAATTTGCAAAACACATGAAACTCGAGATGAAGGAAGACCAAAGTGTCGATACTTCATTGGTTCTTATAATGGGGAACAAAATACCCATGGAAGGACTTACAGAGACAAAGTTTGGAGCTGAGAAAAAAGAAAGGACCATCCAGAGATTGCCCCACCTGGTGATGCATCCCATATACAACCACCAAACCCAGACAATATTGCATATGCTAGCAAATTTTTTCTGACAGGACCCTGGAATAGCTATCTATTGTGAGGCTATACCAGTTCCTGGCAAATACAGAAGTGGATACTCACAGTCATCTATTGGATGGTACACGAGGCCCCTAATGTGGAATCTAGAGAAAGTACCCAAGGAGCTAAAGGGGTCTGCAACCTTATAGGAGGATCAACAATATGAACTAACCAGTAACCCCCTGAACTATGTATCTAGTTGCATATGTAGCAGAGGATGGCCTAGTCAGCCATCACAGAGAGGAGAGTCACTTGGTCTTCTGAAGATAATATACCCAAGTACAGGGGAATGTCAGGGCCAGGAAGCAGGAGTGTGTGAGTTGGCAAGCAGGGTAGGGGATTGGTATAGGAAACGTTCGGGATAGCATTTGAAATGTAAATGAAGAAAAATATCTAATAAAAAATGAGTTAAAAATATTCGCAAAACCTTATACTAGCACGTTAAAAGCACATCCTAAAGCTCTCAAACACACAGAAGAAATGACACCCAAATGAAGTGGTAGCAGGAAATAGTAAGACTCAGGGTGGAAAAAAATATAATAGAAAGAAAATTACAAAACAATTTTGGAACAAGTATTGGTTCTTTGACAAGATCACTAAGATCAACAAACTATTATCCAAGTTAAATAAAATAAAAAAAAGATAATATCCAAATTAGCAAAATCAGATATTAAATGGGGGGACGTAACAACAGACACCTGATAGGTCGGAAAGTTTCGCAAAGTGCTTCTTCCTCCCAGAAACACACTTGCACAACCATATTAATTGCTGCTGTATTCATAATTATCTGCAACTGGAAACAACCTACATGTCCATAAACTGAAGAATGTATAACATATATGTTATATTTATACAATGGAACATTACTCAGCTGTTATGAAATGGGTGGAAAGAGGAAAAAAAACAAAAAAAAAAAAAAAAAAAACAAAAACATAACCTGAATAAAGTATCCCAGTTCCAGGATGATAAATATGCTATGTGTTGATTTATATGTTGATATTGACTGGGCTGGATAGTTTTTTGTCAACTTGCCACAAAGTAATGTCCCCTGAGATTAGGGAACTTCAATTGAGAAAATATCTCCTTAAGATTGGTCTCTGCAGGCAAGACTGCAGGGCATTTTCTTAATTAATGATTGATGGGGAGGATTTCTGCCCATTGTTGGTACTGCCATCAATGTGCTTGTGGTTCTGAGTTCTCTATGAGAAAGCATGAAATCATGGGGAACTAGCCACTAAGTAGCATGCTGCAGACACTCTGGGCCCCTTTGTCTGTGTGGAAAGGATCTCTAGTCACAGGTGGGAAAAGCGTTGGATGAAATGATAGACAGATACACACAGGAGAGGTTGTGTAGAATCTGAATGTAATGTGTTAAATTGAGCATCAAACTTTTTATACAGAAGAGAAGAGTGAAGTTGGGTGACACACCAGCAAGGTATAAAGAGGTTACTGGATTCTTACAGAAAACAGAGGAAAACAAAGAAAGAAGGTCTGGCAGGAACCACCTGGGATAAAATTTTTTGTTAACAACTGGGATCAAAAAGAGCTCCACCAAAGATCCACTTAATCTTAGAAGCCAGGGTCAATGGTTTTTTGCCCTTGCTATAGTTCCTATTCTAGTCTATTGTATAGTCCACCTTCCCCCTATGCCATTGTAAATACGTGTATATGGGTGTAACTCAGCTATCTATAGTTCTAAGTATGTACTCTGCTTCCTCCTTAGGTCTCAAACTTCCTTCTTCCTAGATGATGGTAAATTCCTGTGTAGGGCAGTGACTTAGCTTTTATTCAAAGTGATAGTATAATACCAGAGGCAATTCTGAATGTCACTGAATAGGCAACATTCTTACTGAATTCCAAGACAATGGTCAGCACAAGGACTTTCTAGGACATTGGAACACTGGCGAAAGCTTAGCTATGTCAGATTTCAATCTTAAAAAGCACTTATAATAAGATAACACTAAAAGAGAGCATGTGGATCCATACACCAGACTAACATGGGAATAGGGTATGAGTATATGGGTTAATGAGAACGCCAAAACTCCAGAAGGTGAGCTTCTGTGAAACTCTTTGCCTCATGAGCGCTTCCAGGCCTCTCGGCCTGTCAAGCTGACTTGACTGGTGTGTGTGGCAGCAGCACCCATCTATGGTCTCTGTATCAGCTCCTGCCTCTAGGTTCTTGGCCCATTTCAGTTCCTGTTCTGTCTGTCTTCAATGATGAATAGCAATGAGGAAGGGTAAACCAAATAAGTCCTACCCTCCCCAACTTGTGCTTGGGTTATAATTTTTGGTGACAGCAATAGAAACATTAAGACATTCAACATTACATAAGTGATGGCCTGTCTACAATCTGTAGATCCAGTGAAGTTAGGTATAGATGAAGGGACTTGGGTGCACACATGGATACCCATGGTATGGGGAAATAGAATGGATTTTATTAGTGGACAAAGGTGGACAAGAAAGAGAAAATCAGGTGGCATAGTGGAGGGAGATAGGGTTGAATAAGGAAATGCAGGAAGAGATAGTTGAAAGAGAGAGGTATTTAATGAAAGATGACAGAAAGGGGGAGGAACTGGAGAGGATGGGAGGTAGTAAAAGAACCGTGGGGAGTAAAATTTTGGGGGACTGTAAGCAGGGTCTATTAAATGAGAAATTAATTTTATTTTTAATTTTACTAGAATATTAAGCATGGCAGAGGGGCTCCCAGGAATGCACATTTTACCTCCAAAATACTGGGCTTTGATGGATTCTTGGTGAGGTGAACCACTTAAAAGCTGTTACCACTCTGTGGGTAACAGGGGCAATAATGATAATATATACATTTTTCAATAAGACTTTACATAATCCTTTAAGTCAGCTTTATACAACACAGTATTGGTACTGGTTAGACAGATAAGTGGTAACCGTAACTATGCCAGCTAATCTGTGTTTGATCCTCAAGATGAGCATGGTAGAAGGAAAGACAAGACATTATGACATGTACTTTTGAATTCCATATGTATGTTATACACTGTAGCAAAATATTAGATAGATAGGTGTTGAGTGCTGTGCAAAAGGAACAGCAAAACCATTAGAAATTATGGAATGTGACCCAGAAGATAGCCCAAGCATGGTGGATGTGCCTGGGAGAGGCAGAGCCCCGATGACTGTGTCCTGAGGATTTCATGCTGTTGAGGATTTCATGCTGTTGTAGAGTTTCTCTCTACTTGCTGCCCTCACATCACATCCTTCATAATCTATGGATTGTATGAAAATTTAAGGGGGGTTCCAGCCCCTCACTGGGCAATATCATTGCCACCCACAGTGTTAGTTAGATCTAACTTTCTCAAGGATTGCAGCTGATGCAGAACAATACTTAAACCACGATCTTGGAAAGAATTACTGCGAAAAACATGCCTTTTTTTTTTTTTAAGTCAGGCTGGTGTTCAGGTGATGATTATTTCCTTGCACCCATTTTCCCCCTCTGATTCCTGATATGATTTAAGATAAACATGGTTAATCAATAGATGTTCACCCTGAGAATTCAAAGTAGAAAGGGATGATAGGTTTTTATATAAAAGTTTAGTTTTGTGATTCTTTTAATATTTTTGAAGGATTAATTTTTGAGATAGATAAAAACTAATCCTTTCTGTATAACAGCAAATTTCAGTCTACCAGTAAGAGAAACTGGCTGAAACATAAATTACCTTACTTGCTTACAACTTGTTAATCAATAACAAGTTTTTTAGTTAGAAATGTGTGTTGGTTCTTGGGAATAATATTGGATATTTATAGACATAATTTATAAATAGCTCATCATAAAAGTATAGTGAGAAGATGCTTTTCCTTATATATACTCATAATTATTCACTAGAAGAAAATATAATGTAACCAGTATAAATTTTATACTAATTGAAAGATTGTGCAGAGATATATAAGCAGTGTGAGAAAAATTAAGTTGGTGCTTTGCTCCACCCACCAAATGTGAGTATATATGGAAAGTGGTTGAAGCTTTGCACTGTCCAACAAATGTGTGTGTGTGTGTGTGTGTGTGTGTGTGTGTGTGTGTGTAAGATTGTTTGTGCTTCTTAAAGCTTGCTTCTTCCACCATGTATGTAAATGTGTCTTGCCTGCTTTATATGCCATCTAACCAACATCCCCTCCTTGGATCATTGAACACACTATCACAGCTACTCTTGGAAAGACAGACAGACAGCAAACACACAGAACCCTACTGGGCATGGCTTGAGCATGTATGAGACCACCCCCATTCTCCAGTGACATCCTTCCTCCAACAAAGAAACACTTAGTCCAACAAGGTTAGTCATCCAAATACTGCCTATGGGCCGATGAGAACCAATTACATTAAAACTACCACACCTACCTAGCTACATGCATACATATATTCATGCATGAGAGATAAACAGAGAAATAGGGTGAGAGAAATAGAAAGAGAGAGAGTGATAGGTAGATGATAGAGAAATAGTTGCATACATATCTACATAAATACATTCAATCATTACTTCATACATATATACATTCATACATACATACATACATACATACATACATATATAGATGATGGATAGACAGACAATTAAATGTGATATTAATCTAAACACTAAAGACTTGGTGCCCTTTACTGCACACACACACCCTGAGCATTGTTTACAATCCTCAATTAAGACATAAAGGCTGGACATTTGAACTACAAAGACATTTACAAACAAACCCACAAAACCTACAATGTTCATTTGGTGTGCATAGATTTGATTAATATCTAGGATTTCCTTTGTTTCTGTATATTATGAGAGATTACACCCTAAAATCTTTCTCAAACTTGTTCATTACTTTAGTTACTACTGTGTACAACCTGATACTTATAATCCACTAGATAGTAATGTTACAGAAGATATTTATTGTGCTGAAGATATTCAGTCATACCCCTCAGCTCCAAAATATATCTTTTAAAGACACATAGTAAGGAATGATCTTCCAAATGACCTCAAATGAAACTGTCATCTGGTGGAAAATAACACAGCACAGGAAGAAGTTTACACATAAAATTTATATTCATGTGAATATTGGTCAAAATGATTACAATTGTAAAGTTGAATTACATAGTGGTATGTCTTTGAAACAATAGGAAAAAATGATGTGCATTCATTATGTTTTCCAAAAAGAGTAGGAAATGTAAAACATTTAAGCAGTGGGATGTTGGTTTCTAATGCCAGGAGATGACTAACATAGCAACATGCTAATAAAGTATCCTCTTCAAAAGTTAAAAGAAAACAGCAACACAAGAAGAGAACAAAAATCACAAGGAACCATGTCATCCGTGGCATCTTCAGGAGGATGTGCAGCAATCTGAACATGGTTTCAAGGACATTAGTAGATGTCTAGTGCTTTATCAGCCTGACAGGTTTGTGTTCAACCAACCATGTCTGTATACTAAGGTTGGGAACAATCCATCGATGATGAGTGCCCTAAAGATGAGTTCTACTCCCCACTCTCCTTGCTGCTCTGGAGACTTCAAACCTGAGGGGAGGAATGTTATATTGATGAGTATGAGAATGCTCAAAGTCTCTTTGTCTACATTGTGTAAATGTGGCACCTCTTTAAATGAAGTGTAAGACCTGCTTGGCCAGAAAGTACAACCAGAGGCCTGTTGCATAAAGGTGCTACTATAAAGACCCCATGTAATGAGAAAGGTCTTTCTAAAGTACCCTTGGACAGAGGTGGAATATAAGATCCAATTATTCAGAAATGGGATGTAGGCACTATTGATGGCCTTAGTGTCATACCAAGAACATCCCCAACACTAATCAGAGATGTATGATTAGTGGACAGAGGTGAGTGGGTAATGGACATTGGGAAGAAATGAGACCCTATGAGCCATGGAAAATAGATAGGACCCTAGTGGTCAGAGGGGAAATGCACGAGGGCATCTTTGTGAGAAATTGGAAATCTAAAACCCCTTTGTACAGGTAAACTAGTATGTTTGGTTGGGTAGAGTTTAAATTTGCATGTTATTTCCTTGACCTGAGATCAAAGACACAGCCTACCTCATGCAGTGGAGCACATTCCAGGTACTTCCTAACAGCTAGCAACTCCTCATCAGAGACTAGAGCATCTGTCCACTGCAGTAAATGTGGTGCTGGATCAGGAAGCAGTCTGAGCACTCATCAAAAACCTGGCTGACAGTTCCACACTAGTTCTTCTCAGGCATATGTTCATCTCCTGGGTCTAGGTATGAATGGTGAGGAGCACATCATTTTAGTTTCTGCCTTGAGGGAATGAGCTTTTGTTCTGGGCTGTACTTCTTAATGTTCGGCTCAGGTACTTTAAGCTTGGGTGGTCTGGAGGTCCATTTGGGAGTTAAAATTGGGGGGGGGGTGTCTAAGTGTCTGCATCAGAGGAGAACATTGCAAGGTCATTATTGGACAGAAAGGCATATTTGATGACCACTTGGGGAAAATGAGATCTGAGGCCCCTGGTAACTCAGAGTTAGTAGATTGGAATCCCTTTGTCAAAGCAGAAGGATCTCAGGCCCAATAAAATAGACTTAGTAAGTTTAATCCCACAGGGGCATATTTAGAATGTCTGAGAACCCTTTGGATATTGGTGGACTGTAGCTCTCTATTAGAACTGGGAGGGCTGGTAGATCCTTTGTTGAGAAGTGGAATATTTCAGGTATAGTCTAAAAGCCAATTGAGTAAAAGACAGTAATTGGAATACTTTGGGTAAGGGGAGACATATGCAGTATCCCTACGTGCAGGAGAAGAATTGTTTCTGCCCGTCTTGGGATTGGTGATAGATCTAAGATTCTCTAAAATAGAAGGATGGCGATAGGAGCTTCATAGGATTGTATAGAATAGTTTTATCCTGTTATTCCTAAGTCTGCAGCACTATTGAGCCGAAATTGAACACTAATGGATACCTTGAGAATTATAGGACATTCCAGGTACTTACTCCTTCATCAGCTCCAAACTTGAAATCACAATCAAGAATACACATCATCTGAATGTCCGTGGTAAGCATGACAACAATCTTAGAAGTCTTCTAAGAGGGTGTAATGTAGTAGTCTCTGGTTTAGTGTCTTCCATAAATATATGTCCATCCACACATTCCTCTGCATGGAAGCCAGGGTATCTCTGTCTAAGGGAACACAACAAAGATATTAATCTGATTTACCCTTACCTTGATACTCTTCTGTTTGGGATCTCAGTCCAAAGTGTTCTGAAATCTCTTAGGTCAGAACAGTGCTTCCAAGACCACGGAAATTAGAAGTTATAGGTAGGACATCCACTGGGAAGATTGTGAATCTGGGTGATTTCCTCAAACACACTGCGCTCCACACAGGTTGGAGCACTCTCTGTTGTGAATGTCTAAATCTTCCTAAGTAAGATAGGGGAGGAGCTTGTGCAGTTTTGCACAGAAGTAGGATGGTTGTGCCGTTCATCATAGAGGTAATGTGGCAAACTTCATGAGAATAAGGAAGTTGAAGCACTCTAGTCATAAGCAGCTTTTCTGGGACACTTTGCAAAAGTGAAATTCTAAACTTACTTGTCAGAGGGTTAAAATCTCTGGCTATTTTCAATAAATAAGAAATACCATTTCACATTGGAGAAAATGAAAATACCTTCTGGAGCAGAGGAAGTACCAGTATTGCTTGATCAGCTTCCAATTCTTTTTTGCAAAATTTAGAATATCCACATATTTTATGTGGTGTGTAGACAGCAGGCAGCAATTGTTTCAGTATTCCAACAGGTTGGATGGTTATCTTTGGTCTATGAAGCCTTTAGTCAGATGACATAAGAGCAAGGCCACTTTTCTTGAATATTGGAATGTCTCCGAATATTTGTAGCAGGAAGAAGTTTGGAAGTAATCTTAGACAGTTGGGATATAGCAGGCACACATAGTCAATAAGACAAGATCTATTTACACTTTGCAAGAGAGGGTAGGTATGAGTCCACCACTGAAAAAAAAAAAAGGAAATATTTCAGTCCAATAGGGCATTAGGAGAAGGGTTTGTTGCCTTCAATAGACAGAGGGGGAAGAGGAAATATTTATGACTAGATGTGGTGTGTCTGAGGCTCCCATAGGCAGAGGGAGAGGCACTGAAGCCCTGGTATGACAGGATGACATTACAGACCTCTTCGACAGAGGATGTGAATTTGAGAACCGCTGGAACAAAAAGAGTCATTCTGGTGCCCCTTTCAAATGAGGAGTTCGATGTGAGACACAGTTAAATGAAAATTTTTGCCCTCCATCAGATAGAGAATAGTTTGGAATCCTTCCTGGTCAGAGAAGGTAATTATTGAAGACCTTTTGGACTGGAAGTGAAGTTTGGAGCCTGGGGCAGGTAGAGATGATCTCAGGCCCATCAGGCTTACAAGACAGATGTTGGGCCCTCATGTATACATAGGGCGCATTTGATATATAATGGACACAAATTAGTGGTCTAAGTATTGATGTTTAGGAGTAGAAGATTAAAGCAGAATTAGAGTCTGCTTAATGTCCCAAACCTCTTTAGGGATAAGGGAGTGACCTAGCCTACCTTAAGCAGTAGAGGTAGGACTGCTTCACAACTTAGAAGATTCCCATCTTCACATACACCTTAGTAAGCCTGGCAGCAATACAAGCATTGTGCATCAGGCATGACTATAAGTCTCTAAGCACTCTTGAAGCTTATCATCAGTTATATGGGTGTTTGCATGAAGGATGGTATGAAGGATAGATGACCTAAATTTCAGGCTCTGTTAAGGCAGGGCAGAATTAAGTGAAATATAATTTCCTAGAGACCATGGTTGGAGGGAAATGATCTAAAGCTCATGATTGGAGCATTATATTTGAGGCCCATATGTATGTAGGGGTTGCTCTTAGGATACTTGGATTTTGGTACCCTTGGGAAAAATGAAAATTCTGAGATTCCAATAGTAAACTCCAGTCATAATTATAACTGATCTTGGACAGAAATGGAAGGTTTTGGGTATTTTTGATAACAGCAGTAGGTCATGAAGGTCACCTATCCCAAGTGAAATTTTAATGACCCTTCATCCAAAGGTGATGGTGTGAGATACCTTGAAAACAGGTACAGGTTGAGTAGCATATGTTCATACCTGCAACTTCTATGGCCTTCCTAACCTGTTTAGCTTAAAAAGAAAGTACCTGGGGCTGGAGAGATGATTCAGTGGTTAAGAATACTGACGGCTCTTCCAGTGCTCCTGAGTTCACAAACATCTGTAATGGTATCCAGTGCCCTCTTCTAATGTGCAGGCACACAAGCATATAGAACATTGTAAACATAATAAAAAAATATTTAAAAAAGGAAGGAAGGAAGGAAGGAAGGAAGGAAGGAAGGAAGGAAGGAAGGAAGGGAAGGAAGGAAGGAAGGAAGGAAGGAAGGAAGGAAGGAAGGAAGGAAGGAAGGAAGGAAGGGAAGGAAGGAGGGAAGAAAGTAAGAAAGAAAAAAAAAGCGAGAGAGAAAGAAAGAAAGAAAGAAAGAAAGAGAGGAAGAAAGAAAGAAAGAAAGAAAGAAAGAAAGAAAGAAAGAAAAAAGAGAGAGAGAGAAAGAAAGAAAGAAAAAGAAAGAAAGGAAAGAAAGAAAGAAAGAAAGAAAGAAAGAAAGAAAGAAAGAAAGAAAGAAAGGAAGTAAGTAAGTAAGTAAGTTAGTTTTAGGCCATGTTTAACCAAATAGCAGGATCAAGTCACCTCACTGTGCACAAGGGAAAAATCTAGTTTACCTTGGGTAGAGGGAAACAGAGTGGTAGTGCATGGTTTGCTTCCATCTAGTCTTCCCAGCTTCCATTATCTATATATTGTATATACTGTTGGGAAGAATACAAGGAACAGTCAGCACACTCTTCCAACATGGAGAGTGGTTGTCTGACCTGAGGTTATATTGGTCTGTACCTATCTATAACTGAGAGACAGGAACACAGCATTTCTGACAACTACCTCTAGGAAGATCGCACGTATATCAGTATTCCTTTCTATCTTCTGCCCACTGTCCTACAATCAGAAACATGTGAGAGCCCACTGTGAAGTTGCAATTGTGTTTACCTTGCAATCTTTCTAGTAGAGAGTGGCACTGAGGTAATATGAGTTTAAGTCAAGTTTAAGGTGTCCTTAAATGAATACTCTTGTGCATCCCAAGAGGCTATATCTGAAGCTCCTATGACTACAGGTAGAATAAATGACACCCTCTTGGCCATAGGATCCAAACCTGAGGTCTCTGTCATCATTGTTCCATGGCACATACACCCTTGGCCAGTAATTAGATGTCTATGTTCCTTGAGGTTGAAGGAAGAAATCATAGTCCCCTTTTGTACTACAATGAACTGCATGTGAGTGGATATCATTCTACCTTTTTCAGTGGGAATGGCATAAGGCTTACTTGGTCTGGGGCATCAATTTTTTATTTTATATTTTCTTTATTTACATTTCAAATATTATCTAATTTCCTAGTTTGGCCTCTGAAAATCTCCTATGCCTTCCCCCTCCCCCTGCTCCCCAACCTACCTACTCCTGCTTCCTGACCCTGGCATTTGCCTATAATGGGGCATAGAGCCTTCACAGGATCAAGGGCCTCTCTTCCCATTGATGACCTACTAGGCCATCCTATGCTACACTTGTGGTTAGAGCCACAAGTTCCACCATGTGTTTTCTTTGATTGGTGGCATAGTTCCAAGGAGCTCTGGGGGTACTGGTTAGTTCATATTGATATTCCTTCTATGGGGCTGCAATCCCCTTTAGGTCCCTGGGTATTTCTCTGGCTCCTTAATTGGGGACCTTATTCTCTTTCCAATGGATGACTGTGAGTATCCACTTCTGTATTTGGCATGCAGTTGTCTGGGGCATCTTTTGTCACAAGAGAAATGACTGAGTCCCACTTTCAACGAAACTGAAAGTTTGAGGGTATTTCCACTAAATGAGTACTTTAGACAATCTTGGGCAAATAGAGAAGGTCTGCAGGAGGCTTAGTCATAGGAGGGATGTCTGACATTCTCTTCAGTGAAAACAAAACAAAACAAAACAAAACACACAAACAAAAAACAAAGGACTGGGGTAACTTGGGAAGAGAGGAAGTACTGGGCACTTAGAAGTAAGAGAAAATGGTGCGACCTGGTTGTACAATGGTATGCATTAGAAAAATCTTGGAGAGGGGGTGAGTGCCATGCAACATCCTGTTATGCATGAATGTCCCTTTTACCTTGATCAGTAAAGGAAGTCCCTCCACTGCTCTTCAGCTTCCAACTCTTCCTTAGTTGGTAAAAGTTCCACATCCTGTGTTTAGTCTGGGGGAGTTCAGACAACAGTCCAAGCCTTTTCAAACAGCCTGGATGTCTTTCCCTGGCTAGGTGGCCTCCTTCAGTTTGTCTTAATGTGTCCATATATAGGCAACAACAATTCAATTGGATTGCAAAGTATAACATAGGATCCAGTCAATAATTCTATATATAGGACCTGGGACCACAAACCAGAGAGAAACAATATATTTACCCTGCCATCCTTATAAAAGGGAAAGGCTTGAATCTTACTTAATTAAAGAATATACATTTGATATAGTTCAAAGTCATAGATGAATGCTTGAGGATACAAGGCACCATGCACTATTATTCAAAAGAGCATATCTAATTGCATCTTTGGAATGAAGAAAAGTGTGACCTTCCTTTGGTCAAACACAGTGGTTAACCCCCCCGCCCCCCTTGCAGAAGTGAACAAGATCCAAGGCCATATTTTGGGGGAAGGAAAAGACCGAACCTCATTCAGCCTCACCCAGGTTAGTTCTCTTGGCTACTTCAAAAAACAAGGAGTGTGAGAGGAATCTGGGGAACAGAGGAATTATGAGAACCTCTTCTCAGAATGGTAAGTTCTAAGACCATCTTCAACAGAGGAGAAATCATGAATGTCTTAGTTCCTAAAGTAGAGGTTCCCAGTCATATTTTGCAGGTCAGAAATATCCAGTTCACCCATGGTCAGCAGGGGAAGTTTCTAGGCTTCATTGGGTACTGGAGGAATGTTCAGACTCTGCCTCACTAGCTTCCAAGTATTTCCCCCATATGCATACCTTGTGTAACATCTTAGAGTCCAGTCAGTGGTCACAACAACCTCCCAACATAAGTAGTTATGCAAGCATTGATGTTTCCTCGAGAATATGTTCAGCTGCACACATCTGTGAATAAGAGATAGGAATGGTGCATTTTGATGACCATTTTTGAGGCACAGGATATGAGAGCCAATTTCAGATTTCTATTTTCTGTCCTATGATCTAAAAGGAGAGAAAATATGAGGTGTCATTGGTCGCGCATGTATTGTACAGATACCTTGGACAGAGGGGATATGTTTAAAGCAAACTTAGTTAATAGGGGTATTTGCGATGCACAGCCAGAAGAGAATCTCTGGTGGTTCTATAATTGCACAGGTGGACCTGAAGTGTCCTAGTACAGATAGTAGAGGTCTGAAATGCCCCTTCGACACAGGAGCTAGTTCTGAGAGTCCTTTCAAAAGTCTTTGATTTTCCAGGACCCCCTTTGCAGAAACTGAAGGTCTAAAATCCACTTGGTGAATTGAAGTAGAAAATAGGCCCTGATTCCTACTGGGGAGACAGGGAATGTTAGATTCTCTTTTATGTAGAATGAGTGGTATAAGTCTCCCATGGTCTGACATCCTTTTAAGGAAAAATGCTTCAAAGCTACTTGGTAGGAATAGGAATATTCCGTGTAAGGCATAATACATGTTTTAGGCCACATTTGACCAATAGGGTCTAAGGCAATGTTAGCCCTAGGAGAGTTCTGACATTCTATTCAGTGTAGTGAGAAAAAAATGAGTTACCATGGGGAAATGTGGGCCCCATGTAAGAGAGGAAATCTCCAAGGCCCTACTGAAAGAGGAGGGCAGAATCCTCTTGAGGCAGAATGTGAAATTGCCATATACACTTCTGTCAAAGGTAAAGGTCCCTGGTACCTTATAGAGTGGAGAATGTTTCCAGCCATGATCATAAGTTTCCAATTCTTATTCAGAGTTTTGTATTTTCATAGTTTGTGTTCATTCAGGAGAGACAAGGCAGCAACGTATTTTTTTTCTTCCAAAGGCTTTGAATGTCTGTTGCTGGCTAGGATACTTCTTTGACTTTGTTCATCTATCCAGGTCTAGGCAGAATTAATGAAGTTATTACATTTCTATTGAATTGCCTAAAGGCAGATGGCACAGGTTCTTTGCTCTGATTTGTAACTTGGACTATGGGACCTCAAACCAGTGTGGACTAGGGTACCTTGTTTACAGAAGGAGTCACTTTTGGAAATACGGCTTATCAGCTAGGTATAAAACTATTTTGACCATATATGTGAATGTCATTTTTGAGAAAGAGAATATGTTGGGAGGGTAAGGAAGAGCAGAAAAGTCACAGAATCCCTTAGATAAAAGTTTACCTTGGGAATTTGAAGAAGATGTCAAAAATAGCTTATCAAGTGCAAATTTCCTCATAGTCCAGTATACCCATGTGTTCTGACACTTTGAGTTGTGCTTGCCAGCAATCAGAGCATTTATCTTACAAATTGTTTGGTAATCTCTAGCTCTATGTTCTCCACAAGCTGTACAGCAGCATCCCAGGCATAGGCAACAAAGATGTATCTGCTCCATTTCAAGTGACAGGCTTAAAATTAAAAATTAGATTAGGGTTCATATTTTTTCTGTCATGTCCCAGGACATCATTCAGAGTGTTTGGCATCCCTTCTTTTATTTGAGCATGCCTGGCCATCCAGGTCTGAAGGGAAACTTTAGGACCTCCTAGAGGAATAGACCTCATGATTCTATGGATAAAAGTGGATTTTCTGAGGTAAGCATGGTGAAGAGAAGTTGATTTAAAGTTTCCTTGAGGAAAAAAAAAATGAACATCGGCTTGAGTTTTTCATGTCAGTGGCTTTTCTGTAGGCTCCATAAGCAGCAGAATTTGTATTAATGTCAGGTCAAATTTAAGGTGAGTCTATATTTCCCTAATTCAAAGATAAAATAAAAGTTTCTTCCTTGACAGAGTATCTATGTCAAAGATTCTTCATTGAAACCTTTTTGAACCTAGAGTTTACCTTGAATTGAAGGAAAAATCTGGGAAACATTAGGAAAAATGTCTAAGGTTCAGTCCATAATATCAGCAAGTTGTGTGGGATTCCTCGACCTAAATGAATGTTCAAGCCTGTTTTGGACAAACTGGTATGATCAGAGGCTCCCTTTGCTTCAGTGGGAAGATGTGATGCCTACTTAAGCAAAGGTAGAAAGAGTGAGTAGCCCTGGGGAGAAAGGAGGTGCTGATATCCTTGTAACAGGAGAGATGATCAGAGTATAAAAATCCCCATAATATTTTGAGCAAAAATTAAATTGCTTACCTTAGCTCATGAGGTCCTAGCATTGCCACACCTTCTAACAGTTCTTCACAGCCTGGGGTATCCATATCCTTAGCTGAATTAGCAAGACACCAAATATAGATACCATGATTCATGAAAAGCTTGGGATTATGTCCTCAGCATGATTGCCTCCTAAGAATTATGTTCAACCAACCAGAACTGAGTTAGAGTGATGATTTCATACCATGTCATGTGACTATACTCAAGGAAGTAGCATCAGGTTCCAGGATTGGCCTCCTCCTCTTGATTTCTGTGAACTTTGAGCAGAGGGAGCAATGCTCCTTGGTCAGAGGTAAAATATCTCATGGGTTCCCGAACGGAAGGGATTTTTATGAGAGCCCATTGGGTCAAAGGTGAACATTTTATGACCTTGATCATCACAGGAAGGAAAATACTATAGGTTTGGAAAAGAAAAAGTCCCTCAACCCTGTTGGACAGTAGGGGAGTTGCCCTGTTCACCTTCTGTAGAGGAGGTTGGTCCAGGCACTCCAGGCCTCCACATCTTCAGAGAACTCTAAAAAATTCTTATCTCTGAGGACTCCATCCAGATTTGACAGCAATCTGAGGTTTCTTCTGACAAGTCGGCTCAAAGTCCCTGACTCTTAAGCTCTGAGACTTCAGGCACCCTAGTCCTGATCCTTGGACAGGGGTAATTAGGTCAGAGGATCAGAATAAGAAGCACTTGGTGCTCTTTAGATCAAGGGAATCTATTTGTCATGGACTAGATCAGATCTAGTAGGTAGGTCTAGGTCCTCAATGATCAGAAGAATCATATAATACTCTCCATGAGGTGAAAATTATATAGCACGTACTTCTGGCTACAATTGTGAGCTACTCTTAATCAGAAAGGGGATTCTTGTCCTGCTTTTAGTCACAGGGGCATAGATGATGCTTCAATGTGCATCTGAGGCAGCTAGGAGTGGAAATTGTAAGTTTGATAGACAGTTGATGAAAAGAAAAAGTTCTAAATTCATGTTGCTCATAAGGGGCATAGAAAGGGAAAATTTGAGGGCAGCTTCTGGATCTAAAAAGAACTGAAAATGCCAGGGTAAGAGAGAGTAGGGCCCAGGCCACCCTCTTGAGATGGACTGCCTTACAGGTTCCATTTGGCAGGCTGGGAAGCTCTGATGCGTCCCTGGGCAGAAGGAGGAAGTCGGAAGCAAGGAGTAAGTCGTAAGCCTCCTAGAGCATTTACGATATCTCTTTTGTCATAAAAAGCATCGGTGAGGCCCAGTTTCTTAGATGGGGCATTTGAGAGGCCACCTCTTTCAGCCTGAAGCATTCTGAGCCTTTCTGAAACAGGGATCACAAAGCCAGTGTCCCTTTGGTGAGAACTGGAAAGTCTGAGTCCACATTGGTCTGACTGAGAAGGTCCGACACCTCCTTTAGGGGAGAGGAAAGAACTACAACTCCCCTTTTGTCGTGCGATCCTGTTGAGATTGATTTTCATATGACGTGTATATTTGTGGCCTCCTAGGACAGAATGGTCACAAAGGGGGAACCCAAATTCATATTGTAATGATGGGTCTCTCCAAGGACAGGAGAGAGCAGGTACCACATCCTCTGCTTGAGATAATGTACGTCTGTAATATCTTCGCATAACAGGGAATCTTCCAAAAGGGAATGTGGTACTCGCTTTTGGAGGTATGAATCCCCATAGGATAGGCACAAAAGCTATGGGCTCCCGTTTGGCACTTCTGGAAGGTTTCTCTCCCTCTTGGACATTAGGAATATGTTTTGAGTCCTCCTTAGTAGAAACAGAATGGCTGATATCCTCTTGGGGTGATGATGAGAGTTTCACACCTCTACGGGGACTGTCTCCATCTGGAGATGACTCAATGCATTCTTGATCTGTAGGGGAAGTTTGCAGGGCTCCTTGGGTAAGAGAGGCTTTCCTCTGTTTTCTTCTGGTAGAAGTAGCGTGTCTGGGAATCTCATGAGGAGAGGTGGGATGCCTGAGGCTGTCTTCATGAGAAACAGTTGTTCGCATGCACTCTTCTGTAGGGATGGAGGATGGCTTGCCAACCTCATGCTCTGAATTGGAAGCTTGGGTGTCCCATTGGTCAGAAGGGGCTTTTTCTGATGGGGTTTCAGTAGACTTGGATGGTCTGTGAATGCCTTGGTTTGGTAGGGGACTTCTGAGACCCACCTCATAAGATGGTGAGCATCTGCAGGCTCCTTTAGCAGAATCAGAAGTGGCGAAGTTTATGTTAGTCACAGTTTTAAGCTTTACACCTCTTTTCTTAGATTTGCAAGCTCTTACCCGCATTTTGGAAGAATGGCAGTGTTTCCAGCCCGCATGTTTTGAGCATACAGATTTCAGGCTCTCTTGATCTACAGAGGAAGGGCTTGGTCTTGTTTTCCGCAATTTAGAAGGTGTGGGGCAATCTCCTGGAGGAGGAGAATGACTGAGACCTTTTTTACAAAGGATACTAGGTCTGAAACTCAATTGTGATGATTTCAAGGGGGAGATGCTCCTTTGAGGAGTAGAGGTAGGACTGGATTCCTTTTCTGCATACTTGGAAGATGTGAGGCTACTTTCGGCAGAAGAGATACATTTTAAGGCATCAAGGTCTGAAAGGCAGTATCTGATATCCCCTTCAGGAAATGGGACATGTTTCAATATGCTTTGGTTAGATTTGAAACGTCTAGGGCTCTTCTTGAGATAAGAGGAATTTCTCCGGACATCTTCATGAGGAGGGGTAGGAATAATGTCCCCTTCTGCACAAAGGGACAGTCCCTGAAACTCTGTTGAAAAGGAAGCACCCATGGTTCCTGGGGGAGATGGCACAGGTTTTAGAGGCCCCTGGGCTGGTTGAGAAAGTTCTAGACTTTCCTGGGGAAATGCTGGTGTTCTCAGGATCCCTTGTTCAGATACTAAAGGGCCCAGAGCACCTTCATTGGGTTTCAAAAGACACAGAGACCCTAAAACAGATGCCAAAGCTTCTGGAGTCTCTGGCACAGATTCTGAACTCTGAGAAATGGATTTTGTATATGTCAGAGGTTCTTCTGCCTCTGGACGAAGTGGTGAAGGAGCTGGTAATTTGGGAGAATCTTGTGTGGCTGATAAAGATTCTATGACCTCTTGGGTGACAGGTGATATTTCTGCACTATTTTGCATACATGCATGTGTTTCTAGTGTATCCTGGGAAGAATCAGAAAGTCCAAGATCTTCTGGATTGGATGGTGAATATCCGAAAGCCTCTTTTTCCAAACAGGGTCCTGGAGGCTCTTGAGGTAACAAGGAAGTTTCTGTAAGCCCTTGGGAAGATATTGATGTTTCTAGTACACCTTGGGCAGACAGGGAAGGTCTCCGAGACATTAAGACAGAATGTGACAATTTCAAATCTAATTGGACAGATGGAGAAGGTCCTAGACTCACTATGGTAGATGCTGAAATTTCCAAAGCTCCTGGGGAAGCATTGGATATTCCTGGCTTACCATGAGTACAGGTACAACTTTCCAGATTTCCCTGTAAAGACAGGCAAGTGCCTCTAGCTTCTTGAACAGATAACAAGGGTCCTGGATTCACTTGAGCAGATAGGGACATTGTCAAAGGCTCTAGGGCAGATGATACAGATCCTAGTGTTCCTCGTCCAGATAAAGAAATTACCATGGGTCCTTTGGAAGAATGCATAGATCCTGAAGGATCTGAAGCAGATGGATCTGTTTGTTGAACCCTTTGTGGAGAATTCAAAGACTCATTTGGTCCCTGGAATGAAGTTAAAGGTCCCTCTGTAGGTTTAGAGAGATCTAAAGGCTCTTCTGTGGAAAGGGAAGGATCCAAAAGGCTTAGGGAAGAAAGTGAGGAACTAAGTTGGGCAGAAATTGCAAGTTCCAGAGGTGATTCATTGGATATCACATGTCCTGGGGTAGCTGTTGAAAATATTTGTGCACCTGATGCAAATGATGAATATCCTAGAGTTCCCTGGGGAGGTGGCAAAGGTTCTACAGGGCCTTGTGTAGTTGCTGAAATCCTCAGAGATCCCTGGTCAGATCTCAAAATCCTTGCTGTATTTTGAGCATGGTGGGTATAACCCTGACACACTGGGAAAGAGGGTGAGTCTGCTACTGTGTAGTGTGTAGATGTGGACTGAGTTCCTATACCTTGTGTATGTAAAGAAGGACTTGAAAATGTTTTGGAAGATGTAGAATGTTGGGTAGACATTTGTGGACATGTGGACAGATGTACGGTCCCCTGTGCAGAGAGACCGGGACTCCCATCTCCATGAGCAGAATCAGAAGATGCGGGAGTCCCTTGTTCTGAGGAGGAAAGACCCAGAGGATTATGAGAACATTCACAACATTGTGATGTATTCATCATTGCCTGGGCTGAGATAGAAAGTTTCAGAGGCCCCTGGGCAGATTGCAAAGGTGCTAGATACCCTTGGCCAAATGGGAAAGTCTTTGCAACTCCTTGGACAGAAGAGGAATGTCTACCAGGTTTTGGAGGTGATGGTGGCAAAGTTCCTAGAATGGCTGAAGTAGACTGAGAAGATGCTACAGCCTGCCTCACTTGTGGAAAAAGGCCTAAAGCACTCTGTGATTCTTCATATTGTGCCAATATCCCTGTGGCATCTGTTGAATTTTCTAGATTTTTTTCTTTGGGGAAAATAGAACTTTGCATGGGCAAAGTTCCCTCTTGTGCCCTGGAAAGTTCCTTGGGCTTTTGAAAAGATGAGATAGGTACTAGAACCACTGGAGTAGGTACAAGATGCTCCTGAACACCCAGTACAGGTTGGCAATGTCCTATATCTGATGGTGTAGGATAGAAGGTTTCTTGAGATTTCTGGCTAGGTAGGAAAGTTCCAGAGTCACTTGGGAAAGCTGGGGATCTTTGTGCAAAATGATGGACAGTTGGAGAAAATCCTACATATGTCTGACAAGAAGTTGGAGGATGCAAAGTATCTTGAGCAAATGAAACACTTTGTGTATTCCCCTGTTTAGAAATGGGCAGTTTTAGAGACCTTTCTGCAGAACAGAAATGTCCAAAAGCCTCTTGGAAAGATGAAGATAATAGGGTTCCTTGTGAAGATGAACAAATTCCCAGAGGCATCTGATCAGATGACACAGATTCTGGTAGCAACTGAGTATTTTGGGTAGACCGCAGATGTCCTGGAGTGGGAAGCAAAGTTCCCACAGTCTCCTTAGCAGACAGGGACTTTCCTACTGTGGCTTCTGCAGGTAAAAAATTCCCCTCAGTGCCCTGAGCAGATGTGGAAGACCCTAGAGATGTTTCTTTAGATTTAGTCACTTCTAGAGGACATTCTTCAGATGAACAAGGTCCCAGAGTTCCATGCTCAGATCTCAAAGATGATGGGGACACCTGTAGTGATGTAGTAAGATCCAGGTGCAGTCCAGCACATCTGGGAGTGTCTGAAATCCCTGGGGTAGATGGAGAATATTCATTTGTTTCTGAAACTGCTGAGGAAGGAGCTGAATGCAGTAGAGCCCCTTCAGCAGATCCAGAGTTATGGGTCATTGCCTGGGCTGAGATGGAAAGTGTCAGAGGACCCTGGGCTGATTGCAAATGTGCTAGGTTCCTGGGACCAGATGGGAATGTTTCTGCACCTCCTTGAGTTAAAGATGAATGTCTACCAGGTTCTAGAGGTGATGGTGGCAAAGATCCTAGAGTAGGCAAAGCAGATGTTGAAGATTCTGTATTCTCCCTCTCTAGAGGTAAAGGGCCCGAGGTAGTCTCTGTGTGTTTACATTGTCCCAAGCCCAAAATCCCAGTGGAATCTGCCAAAGGTTCTAGATTCCTTTGGGTTGATGACAAAGAACGTTTTACAGGCAAAGTCCCCTCTACAGCTGTGGAAAGGTCCCTACACTTTTGAGAGGTTAGCACATATCTTTGAGAGTCTTTACTAGATAGAGGATGCCCCTGAGTACCTAGTACAGATGGTGAGTGTGTTACATCTGCTGGTGAATATGAAATGGATTTTTGAGATTTCTGGCTAGGTAGTAATGGCCCAATATCCCTTGAGGAAGCTGGGGATCTTTGTCCAGAAGGTTCAGAAAGGGGAGAAAATTTCATAACTTTCTGGCAAGAAGTTGGATGTTGCACAGTCTTTGGAGTAGATGGCACAGTTTGTACACTCCCTTGCCTAGTTGTAGACAGTTTTAGAGACCCTTGGTCATAAAGGGAATGTCCAGAAGCCTCTATGGAAGATGAAGAGCCTAGAGTTCCTGGTGAAGATGAAGAAATTCCCAGAGGCTTCTGATCAGATGTCAAAGACTCTGAGACCACCCGAGTGATTTGGGTGGACCCGAAAGGTCCTGGAGTGGGAGGAAAATTTCCCACAGACTGCTTTGCAGACATGGGCTTTTCTACTGTGGCTTGTCCAGATAAGGAATGTCCCCTACTTCCCTGAGCAGATGTTGAAAACCCTACAGTTGTTTTTTTAGATTTAGTCCCTTCAGATGAACATGGTCCCACAGTTCCTTGCTCAGATCTCAAAGATGATGGGGACACCTGTAGTGATGTAGTAAGATCCAGGTGCAGTCCAGCACATCTGGGAGTGTCTGAAGTCCCTTGGGTAGATGGAGAATATTCATTTGTTTCTGAAACTGCTGGGGAAGGAGCTGAATGCAGTAGAACCCCTTCAGCAGATCCAGAGATATGGGTCATTGCCTGGGCTGAGATGGAAATTGTCAGAGGCCCCTGGGCTGATTGCAAATGTCCTAGGTTCCTGGGACCAGATGGGAAAGTTTCTGTACCTCCTTGAGTAAAAGATGAATGTCTACCAGGTTCTCGAGGTGATGGTGGCAAAGCTCCTAGAGTAGGCAAAGCAGATGTAGAAGATTCTGTATTCTCCCTCACTAGAGGCAAAGGGCCCGAGGTAGTCTCTGTGTGTTTACATTGTCCCAAGCCCAATATCCCTGTGGAATCTACCAAAGGTTCTAGATTCATTTGGGTTGATGACAAAGAACTTTGCAGAGGCAAAGTCCCCTCTGCAGCTGTGGAAAGGTCCTTACACTTTTGAGAGGTTAGCACATATCCTTGAGAGTCTTTACTAGATAGAGGATGCCCCTGAGTACCTAGTACAGATGGTGAGTGTGTTACATCTGCTGGTGAATATGAAATGGATTTTTGAGATTTCTGGTTAGGTAGAAATTGCCCAATATCCCTTGAGGAAGCTGGGAATCTTTGTCCAGAAGGTTCAGAAAGGGGAGAAAATCTCATACCTTTCTGGCAATAAGTTGGATGTTGCACAGACTTTGGCGAAGATAGCACAGTTGGTACACTTCTTTGCCTAGTTGTAGGCAGTTTTAGAGACCCTTGGTCATAAAGGGAATGTCCA
This sequence comes from Mus musculus, assembly GCF_000001635.26. Taxonomy (NCBI): domain Eukaryota; kingdom Metazoa; phylum Chordata; class Mammalia; order Rodentia; family Muridae; genus Mus; species Mus musculus. The sequence goes on from NC_000086.7 coordinate 123,465,660, forward strand.
GAAGACTCTATGGAAGATGAAGAGCCTAGAGTTCCTGGTGAAGATGAAGAAATTCCCAGATGCTTCTGATCAGATGTCAAAGACTCTGAGACCACCTGAGTTATTTGGGTGGACCCTAAAGGTACTGGAGTGGGAGGCAAATTTCCCACAGACTGCTTTGCATCTATGGGCATTCCTAATGTGGCTTGTCCAGATAATGAATGCCCCCTAGTAACCTGAGCAGATGCAGAAAACCCTAGAGTTGTTTCCTTAGATTTAGTCCCTTCAGATGAACAAGGTCCCACAGTTCCTTGCTCAGATCTCAAAGATGATGGGGACACCTGTAGTGATGTAGTAAGATCCAGGTGCAGTCCAGCACATCTGAGAGTGTCTGAAGTCCCTTGGGTAGATGGAGAATATTCATTTGTTTCTGAAACTGCTGGGGAAGGAGCTGAATGCAGTAGAGCCCCTTCATCAGATCCAGAGATATGGGTCATTGCCTGGGCTGAGATGGAAAGTGTCAGAGGCCCTTGGGCTGATTGCAAATGTGCTAGGTTCCTGTGACCAGATGGGAATGTTTCTGTACCTCCTTGAGTAAAAGATGAATGTCTACCAGGTTCTCGAGGTGATGGTGGCAAAGGTCCTAGAGTAGGCAAAGCAGATGTAGAAGATTCTGTATTCTCCCTCACTAGAGGCAAAGGACCCGAGGTAGACTCTGTGTGTTTACATTGTCCCAAGCCCAATATCCCTGTGGAATCTGCCAAAGGTTCTAGATTCATTTGGGTGGATGACAAAGAACTTTGCAGAAGTAAAGTCCCCTCTGCAGCTGTGGAAAGGTCCTTACAGTTTTGAGAGGTAAGCACATATCCTTGAGAGTCTTTACTAGATAGAGGATGCCCCTGAGTACCTAATACAGATGGTGAGTGTGTTACATCTGCTGGTGAATATAAAATGGACTTTTGAGATTTCTGGTTAGGTAGTAATGGCCCAATATCCCTTGAAGAAGCTGGGGATCTTTGTCCAGAAGGTTCAGAAAGGGGAGAAAATCTCATTCCTTTCTGGCAATAAGTTGGATGTCGCACAGTCTTTGGAGAAGATGGCACAGTTTTTACACTCCCTTGTTTAGTTGTGGACAGTTTTAGAGACCGTTGGTCAGAAAGGGAATTTCCAGAAGCCCCTTTGGAAAATGAAGAGTCTAGAGATCCTGGTGAAGATGAAGAAATTCCCAGAGGCTTCTGATCAGATGACAAAGACTCTGAGACCACCCGAGTGATTTGGGTGGACCCTAAAGGTCCTGGAGTGGGAGGAAAATTTCCCACAGACTGCTTTGAAGACATGGGCTTTCCTTCTGTGTCTTGTCCAGATAAGGAATGCCACCTAGTTCCCTGAGCAGATGTTGAAAACCCTACAGTTGTTTCCTTAGATTTAGTCCCTTCAGATGAGCATGGTCCCACAGTTCCTTGCTCAGATCTCAAAGATGATGGCGACACCTGTAGTGATGTAGCAAGATCCATGTGCAGTCCAGCACATCTGGGAGTGTCTGAAGTCCCTTGGGTAGATGGAGAATATTCATTTGTTTCTGAAACTGCTGAGGAAGGAGCTGAATGCAGTAGAACCCCTTCAGCAGATCCAGAGATATGGGTCATTGCCTGGGCTGAGATGGAAAGTGTCAGAGGCCCTTGGGCTGATTGCAAATGTGCTAGGTTCCTGGGACCAGATGGGAATGTTTCTGCACTTCCTTGAGTAAATGATGAATGTCTACCAGGTTCTCGAGGTGATGGTGGCAAAGGTCCTAGAGTAGGCAAAGCAGATGTAGAAGATTCTGTATTCTCCCTCACTAGAGGCAAAGGGCCTGAGGTAGTCTCTGTGTGTTTACATTGTACCAAGCCCAATATCCCTGTGGAATCTGCCAAAGGTTCTAGATTTCTTTGGGTCGATGACAAAGAACTTTGTACAGGCAAAGTCCCCTCTGCAGGTGTGGAAATGTCCTTACACGTTTGAGAGGTTAGCACATATCCTTGAGAGTCTTTACTAGATAGAGGATGCCCCTGAGTACCTAGTACAGATGGTGAGTGTGTTACATCTGCTGGTGAATATGAAATGGATTTTTGTGATTTCTGGCTAGGTAGTAACGGCCCAATATCCCATGAGGAACCTGGGCAACTTTGTCCAGAAGGTTCAGAATTGGGAGAAAAACTCATACCTTTTTGGCAATAAGTTGGATGTTGCACTGTCTTTGGAGAAGGTGGCACAGTTTGTACACTCCCTTGCCTAGTTGTAGACAGTATTAGAGACCCTTGGTCAGAAAGGGAATGTCCAGAAGCCTCCATGGAAGATGAAGAGCCTAGAGTTCCTGGTGAAGATGAAGAAATTCCCAGGGGCTTCTGATCAGATGTCAAAGACTCTGAGACCACCCGAGTGATTTGGGTGGACCCTAAAGGTCCTGGAGTGGGAGGCAAATTTCCCACAGACTGCTTTGCAGACATGGGCTTTTCTACTGTGGCTTGTCCAGATAAGGAATGCCACCTAGTTCCCTGAGCAGATGTTGAAAACCCTACAGTTGTTTCCTTAGATTGAGTCCCTTCAGATGAACATGGTCCCACAGTTCCTTGCTCAGATCTCAAAGATGATGGGGACACCTGTAGTGATGTAGTAAGATCCAGGTGCAGTCCAGCACATCTGGGAGTGTCTGAAGTCCCTTGGATAGATGGAGAATATTCATTTGTTTCTGAAACTGCTGGGGAAGGAGCTGAATGCAGTTTAACCCCTTCAGCAGATCCAGAGATATGGGTCATTGCCTGGGCTGAGATGGAAAGTGGCAGAGGCCCCTGGGCTGATTGCAAATGTCCTAGGTTCCTGGGACCAGATGGGAAAGTTTCTGTACCTCCTTGAGTAAAAGATGAATGTCTACCAGGTTCTCGAGGTGATGGTGGCAAAGCTCCTAGAGTAGGCAAAGCAGATGTAGAAGATTCTGTATTCTCCCTCACTAGAGGCAAAGGGCCTGACATAGTCTCTGTGTGTTTACATTTTCCCAAGCCCAATATCCCTGTGGAATCTGCAAAAGGTTCTAGATTCATTTGGGGGGATAACAAAGAGCTTTGCACAGGCAAAGTCCCCTCTGCAGCTGTGGAAAGGTCCTTACACTTTTGAGAAGTTAGCACATATCCTTGAGAGTCTTTACTAGGTAGAGGTTGCCCCTGAGTACCTAGTACAGACGGTGAGTGTGTTACATCTGCTGGTGAATATGAAATGGATTTTTGAGATTTCTGGTTATGTAGTAATGGCCCAATATCCCTTGAGGAAGCTGGGAATCTTTGTCCAGAAGGTTCAGAAAGGGGAGAAAATCTCAAACCTTTCTGGCAATAAGTTGGATGTTGCACAGTCTTTTGCGAAGAAGGCACAGTTTGTACATTTCTTTGCCTAGTTGTAGGCAGTTTTAGAGACCCTTGGTCAGAAAGGGAATGTCCAGAAGCCTCTATGGAAAATGAAGAGCCTAGAGTTCCTGGTGAAGATGAAGAAATTCCCAGAGGCTTCTGATCAGATGTCAAAGACTCTGAGACCACCCGAGTGATTTTGGTGGACCCTAAAGGTCCTGGAGTGGGAGGCAAATTTCCCACAGACTGCTTTGCAGATATGGGCATTACTAATGAGGATTGCCCAGATAAGGAATGCCCCCTAGTTCCCTGAGCAGAAGTAGAAAACCCTACAGTTGTTTCCTTAGATTTAGTCCCTTCAGATGAGCATGGTCCCACAGTTCCTTGCTCAGATCTCAAAGATGATGGGGACACCTGTAGTGATGTAGTAAGATCCAGGTGCAGTCCAGCACATCTGGGAGTGTCTGAAGTCCCTTGGGTAGAAGGAGAATATTCATTTGTTTCTGAAACTGCTGAGGAAGGAGCTGAATGCAGTAGAGCCCCTTCAGCAGATCCAGAGTTATGCGTCATTGCCTGGGCTGAGATGGAAAGTGTCAGAGGCCCCTGGGCTGATTGCAAATGTGCTAGGTTCCCGGTACCAGATGGGAATGTTTCTGTACCTCCATGAGTAAAAGATGAATGTCTACCAGGTTCTCGAGGTGATGGTGGCAAAGGTCCTAGAGTAGGCAAAGCAGATGTAGAAGATTCTGTATTCTCCCTCACTAGAGGCAAAGGGCCCAAGGTTGTCTCTGTGTGTTTACATTGTCCCAAGCCCAATATCCCTGTGGAATCTGCCAAAGGTTCTAGATTCATTTGGGTTGGTGACAAAGAACTTTGCACAGGCAAAGTCCCCTCTGCAGCTGTGGAAATGTCCTTACACTTTTGAGAGGTGAGCACATATCCTTGAGAGTCTTTACTAGATAGAGGATGCCCCTGAGTACCTAGTACAGATGGTGAGTGTGTTACATCTGCTGGTGAATATGAAATGGATTTTTGAGATTTCTGGTTAGGTAGTAATGGCCCAATATCCCTTGAGGAAGCTGGGGATCTTTGTCCAGAAGGTTCAGAAAGGGGAGAAAATCTCATTCCTTTCTGACAGTAAGTTGGATGTCGCACAGTCTTTGGAGACAATGGCACAGTTTGTACACTCCCTTGTTTCGTTGTGGACAGTTTTAGAGACCCTTGGTCAGAAAGGGAATGTCCAGAAGCCTCTATGGAAAATGAAGAGTCTAGAGTTCCTGGTGAAGATGAAGAAATTTCCAGAGGCTTCTGATCAAATGACAAAGACTCTGAGAGCACCCGAGTGATTTGCGTGGACCCTAAAGGTCCTGGAGTGGGAGGCAAATTTCCCACAGACTGCTTTGCAGACATGGGCTTTCCTTCTGTGTCTTGTCCAGATAAGGAATGCCCCCTAGTTCCCTGAGCAGATGTTGAAGACCCTACAGTTGTTTCCTTAGATTTAGTCCCTTCAGATGAACAAGGTCCCACATTTCCTTGCTCAGATCTCAAAGGTGATGGGGACACCTGTAGTGATGTAGCAAGATCCATGTGCAGTCCAGCACATCTGGGAGTGTCTGAAGTCCCTTGGGTAAATGGAGAATATTCATTTGATTCTGAAACTGCTGAGGAAGGAGCTGAATGCAGTAGAGCCCCTTCAGCAGATCCAGAGATATGGGTCATTGCCTGGGCTGAGATGGAAAGTGTCAGAGGCCCTTGGGCTGATTGCAAATGTGCTAGGTTCCTGGTACCAGATGGGAATGTTTCTGCACTTCCTCGAGTAAATGATGAATGTCTACCAGGTTCTCGAGGTGATGGTGGCAAAGGTCCTAGAGTAGGCAAAGCAGATGTAGAAGATTCTGTATTCTCCCTCACTAGAGGCAAAGGGCCTGAGGCAGTCTCTGTGTGTTTACATTGTACCAAGCCCAATATCCCTGTGGAATCTGCCAAAGGTTCTAGATTTCTTTGGGTGGATGACAAAGAACTTTTTACAGGCAAAGTCCCCTCTGCAGGTGTGGAAATGTCCTTACACTTTTGAGAGGTTAGCACATATCCTTGAGAGTCTTTACTAGATAGAGGATGCCCCTGAGTACCTACTACAGATGGTGAGTGTGATAAATTTGCTGGTGAATATGAAATGGATTTTTGTGATTTCTGGCTAGGTAGTAACGGCCCAATATCCCATGAGGAACCTGGGCAACTTTGTCCACAAGGTTCAGAATTGGGAGAAAAACTCATACCTTTTTGGCAATAAGTTGAATGTTGCACTGTCTTTGGAGAAGATAGCACAGTTTGTACACTCCCTTGCCTAGTTGTAGACAGTATTAGAGACCCTTGGTCAGAAAGGGAATGTCCAGAAGCCTCCATGGAAGATGAAGAGCCTAGAGTTCCTGGTGAAGATGAAGAAATTCCCAGGGGCTTCTGATCAGATGTCAAAGACTCTGAGACCACCCAAGTGATTTGGGTGGACCTGAAAGGTCCTGGAGTGGGAGGCAAATTTCCCACAGACTGCTTTGCAGACATGGGCTTTTCTACTGTGGCTTGTCCAGATAAGGAATGCCACCTAGTTCCCTGAGCAGATGTTGAAAACCCTACAGTTGTTTCCTTAGATTGAGTCCCTTCAGATGAACATGGTCCCACAGTTCCTTGCTCAGATCTCAAAGATGATGGGGACACCTGTAGTGATGTAGTAAGATCCAGGTGCAGTCCAGCACATCTGGGAGTGTCTGAAGTCCCTTGGATAGATGGAGAATATTCATTTGTTTCTGAAACTGCTGGGGAAGGAGCTGAATGCAGTAGAGCCCCTTCAGCAGATCCAGAGATATGGGTCATTGCCTGGGCTGAGATGGAAAGTAGCAGAGGCCCCTGGGCTGATTGCAAATGTCCTAGGTTCCTGGGACCAGATGGGAAAGTTTCTGTACCTCCTTGAGTAAAAGATGAATGTCTACCAGGTTCTCGAGGTGATGGTGGCAAAGCTCCTAGAGTAGGCAAAGCAGATGTAGAAGATTCTGTATTCTCCCTCACTAGAGGCAAAGGGCCTGACATAGTCTCTGTGTGTTTACATTTTCCCAAGCCCAATATCCCTGTGGAATCTGCAAAAGGTTCTAGATTCATTTGGGGGGATAACAAAGAGCTTTGCACAGGCAAAGTCCCCTCTGCAGCTGTGGAAAGGTCCTTACACTTTTGAGAAGTTAGCACATATCCTTGAGAGTCTTTACTAGGTAGAGGTTGCCCCTGAGTACCTAGTACAGACGGTGAGTGTGTTACATCTGCTGGTGAATATGAAATGGATTTTTGAGATTTCTGGTTATGTAGTAATGGCCCAATATCCCTTGAGGAAGCTGGGAATCTTTGTCCAGAAGGTTCAGAAAGGGGAGAAAATCTCAAACCTTTCTGGCAATAAGTTGGATGTTGCACAGTCTTTTGCGAAGAAGGCACAGTTTGTACATTTCTTTGCCTAGTTGTAGGCAGTTTTAGAGACCCTTGGTCAGAAAGGGAATGTCCAGAAGCCTCTATGGAAAATGAAGAGCCTAGAGTTCCTGGTGAAGATGAAGAAATTCCCAGAGGCTTCTGATCAGATGTCAAAGACTCTGAGACCACCCGAGTGATTTTGCTGGACCCTAAAGGTCCTGGAGTGGGAGGCAAATTTCCCACAGACTGCTTTGCAGATATGGGCATTACTAATGAGGATTGCCCAGATAAGGAATGCCCCCTAGTTCCCTGAGCAGAAGTAGAAAACCCTACAGTTGTTTCCTTAGATTTAGTCCCTTCAGATGAGCAAGGTCCCATAGTTCCTTGCTCAGATCTCAAAGATGATGGGGACACCTGTAGTGATGTAGTAAGATCCAGGTGCAGTCCAGCACATCTGGGAGTGTCTGAAGTCCCTTGGGTAGAAGGAGAATATTCATTTGTTTCTGAAACTACTGAGGAAGTAGCTGAAAGCAGTAGAGCCCCTTCAGCAGATCCAGAGATATGGGTCATTGCCTGGGCTGAGATGGAAAGTGGCAGAGGCCCCTGGGCTGATTGCAAATGTGCTAGGTTCCCGGTACCAGATGGGAATGTTTCTGTACCTCCATGAGTAAAAGATGAATGTCTACCAGGTTCTCGAGGTGATGGTGGCAAAGGTCCTAGAGTAGGCAAAGCAGATGTAGAAGATTCTGTATTCTCCCTCACTAGAGGCAAAGGGCCCAAGGTTGTCTCTGTGTGTTTACATTGTCCCAAGCCCAATATCCCTGTGGAATCTGCCAAAGGTTCTAGATTCATTTGGGTTGGTGACAAAGAACTTTGCACAGGCAAAGTCCCCTCTGCAGCTGTGGAAATGTCCTTACACTTTTGAGAGGTGAGCACATATCCTTGAGAGTCTTTACTAGATAGAGGATGCCCCTGAGTACCTAGTACAGATGGTGAGTGTGTTACATCTGCTGGTGAATATGAAATGGATTTTTGAGATTTCTGGTTAGGTAGTAATGGCCCAATATCCCTTGAGGAAGCTGGGGATCTTTGTCCAGAAGGTTCAGAAAGGGGAGAAAATCTCATTCCTTTCTGACAGTAAGTTGGATGTCGCACAGTCTTTGGAGACAATGGCACAGTTTGTACACTCCCTTGTTTTGTTGTGGACAGTTTTAGAGACCCTTGGTCAGAAAGGGAATGTCCAGAAGCCTCTATGGAAAATGAAGAGTCTAGAGTTCCTGGTGAAGATGAAGAAATTTCCAGAGGCTTCTGATCAAATGACAAAGACTCTGAGAGCACCCGAGTGATTTGCGTGGACCCTAAAGGTCCTGGAGTGGGAGGCAAATTTCCCACAGACTGCTTTGCAGACATGGGCTTTCCTTCTGTGTCTTGTCCAGATAAGGAATGCCCCCTAGTTCCCTGAGCAGATGTTGAAAACCCTACAGTTGTTTCCTTAGATTTAGTCCCTTCAGATGAGCATGGTCCCACATTTCCTTGCTCAGATCTCAAAGATGATGGGGACACCTGTAGTGATGTAGTAAGATCCAGGTGCAGTCCAGCACATCTGGGAGTGTCTGAAGTCCCTTGGGTAGATGGAGAATATTCATTTGTTTCGGAAACTGCTGGGGAAGGAGCTGAATGCAGTAGAGCCCCTTCAGCAGATCCAGAGATATGGGTCATTGCCTGGGCTGAGATGGAAAGTGTCAGAGGACCCTGGGCTGATTGCAAATGTCCTAGGTTCCTGGGACCAGATGGGAAAGTTTCTGTACCTCCTTGAGTAAAAGATGAATGTCTACCAGGTTCTCGAGGTGATGGTGGCAAAGGTCCTAGAGTAGGCAAAGCAGATGTAGAAGATTCTGTATTCTCCCTCACTAGAGGCAAAGGGCCCGACGTAGTCTCTGTGTGTTTACATTGTCCCAAGCCCAATATCCCTGTGGAATCTGCCAAAGGTTCTAGATTCATTTGGGTTGATGACAAAGAACTTTGCAGAGGCAAAGTCCCCTCTGCAGCTGTGGAAAGGTCCTTACACTTTTGAGAGGTTAGCACATATCCTTGAGAGTCTTTACTAGATAGAGGATGCCCCTGAGTACCTACTACAGATGGTGAGTGTGATAAATTTGCTGGTGAATATGAAATGGATTTTTGTGATTTCTGGCTAGGTTGTAACGGCCCAATATTCCATGAGGAACCTGGGCATCTTTGTCCAGAAGGTTCAGAATTGGGAGAAAAACTCATACCTTTTTGGCAATAAGTTGAATGTTGCACTGTCTTTGGATAAGATGGCACAGTTTGTATACTCCCTTGCCTAGTTGTAGACAGTATTAGAGACCCTTGGTCAGAAAGGGAATGTCCAGAAGCCTCTATGGAAGATGAAGAGCCTAGAGTTCCTGGTGAAGATGAAGAAATTCCCAGGGGCTTCTGATCAGATGTCAAAGACTCTGAGACCACCCGAGTGATTTGGGTGGACCCTAAAGGTCCTGGAGTGGGAGGCAAATTTCCCACAGACTGCTTTGCAGACATGGGCTTTTCTACTGTGGCTTGTCCAGATAAGGAATGCCCCCTAGTTCCCTGAGCAGATGTTGAAAACCCTACAGTTGTTTCCTTAGATTTAGTCCCTTCAGATGAACATGGTCCCACAGTTCCTTGCTCAGATCTCAAAGATGATGGGGACACCTGTAGTGATGTAGTAAGATCCAGGTGCTGTCCAGCACATCTGGGAGTGTCTGAAGTCCCTTGGGTAGATGGAGAATATTCATTTGTTTCTGAAACTGCTGGGGAAGGAGCTGAATGCAGTAGAGCCCCTTCAGCAGATCCAGAGATATGGGTCATTGCCTGGGCTGAGATGGAAAGTGTCAGAGGCCCCTGGGCTGATTGCAAATGTCCTAGGTTCCTGGGACCAGATGGGAAAGTTTCTGTACCTCCTTGAGTAAAAGATGAATGTCTACCAGGTTCTCGAGGTGATGGTGGCAAAGGTCCTAGAGTAGGCAAAGCAGATGTAGAAGATTCTGTATTCTCCCTCACTAGAGGCAAAGGGCCCAAGATTGTCTCTGTGTGTTTACATTTTCCCAAGCCCAATATCCCTGTGGAATCTGCCAAAGGTTCTAGATTCATTTGGGTGGATGACAAAGAACTTTGCAGAGGCAAAGTCCCCTCTGCAGCTGTGGAAAGGTCCTTACACTTTTGAGAGGTTAGCACATATCCTTGAGAGTCTTTACTAGATAGAGGATGCCCCTGAGTACCTAGTACAGATGGTGAGTGTGTTACATCTGCTGGTGAATATGAAATGGATTTTTGAGATTTCTGGTTAGTTAGTAACGGCTCAATATCCCTTGAGGAACCTGGGGATCTTTGTCCAGAAGGTTCAGAAAGGGGAGAAAATCTCATACCTTTCTGGCAATAAGTTGGATGTTGCACAGTCTTTGGAGAAGATGGCACAGTTTGTACACTCCCTTGCCTAGTTATAGAAAGTTTTAGAGACCCTTGGTCAGAAAGGGAATGTCCAGAAGATTCTTTGGAAATTGAAGAGCCTAGAGTTCCTGGTGAAGATGAAGAAATTCCCAGAGGCTTCTGATCAGATGAAAAAGACTCTGAGACCACCGGAGTGATTTGGGTAGACCCTAAATATCCTGGAGTGGGAGGCAAAGTTCCCACAGTCTGCTTTGCAGACATGGGCTTTCCTACTGTGGCTTGTGCCGATAAGGAATGCCCCATAGTACCCTGAGCAGATGCAGAAAACCCTACAATTGTTTCCTTAGATTTGGTTCCTTCAGATAAGCAAGTTCCCAGAGTTCCTTGCTCAGATCTCAATGAAGATGGTGTCACCTGTAGTGATGTAGTAAGATCCAGGTGCAGTCCAGCACATCTGGAAGTGTCTGAGGTGCCTAGGGTAGATGGAGAGTATTTATTCGTTTCTGAAACTGCTGGGGAAGGAGATGAATGCAGTAGAGCCCCTTCAGCAATTCCCGAGATATTGGTCATTGCCTGGGCTGAGATGGAAAGTGTCAGAGGCCCCTGGGTTGACTGTAAATGTGCTAGGTTCCCGGGACCAGATGGGAAAGTTTCTGTACCTCCTTGAGTAAAAGATGAATGTCTATCAGGTTCTCGAGGTGATGGTGGCAAAGTACCTAGAGAAAGCAAAGCAGGTGGAGAAGATTCTGTGTCCTCCCTCTCTAGAGGCAAAGGGCCTAAGATAGTCTCTGTGTGTTTACATTGTCCCAATGCCAGAATCCCTGTGGAATCTGTTGAAGGTTCTAGATTACTTTGGGTGGATGATAATGAACTTTGCACAGGCAAAGTTCCCTTTCTCACTGTACAGTTATTCTTGTGCCCTTGAGAAGTTAATGGCAAAAATTCTTCAGCTACCTGGGCAGCTATGGGCTCTCCCAAACTGTCTTCTGCATTAAGGGAAACTTGTCCAGGCAACTTAGTTGATGGTGATAGTAATGGAGAAATTTCTGCTGATCCATTCAGTTCAAGAGTTGATTGTGGATACAGGGAAGTTGCCACAGCTTTTTGCAAAAACGGTGGAGGAGCTTTACCTGCTTGCTTTGGTGTCCAATGGCCATGAGGCTTTGGTACATGTGGCAATGTTTCTGGTGTCCTTGGTACCCATGAAGGCATTCCTAAGGAACCTGACACCGAAGAAAAATGTTGATGAGTACACTGGGCAGACTCCGATGATCCCAGAATCTCCTGGGAAGATGATAACTGCTGCATAGACTGTTGAATATATGGTGAAAGGTCTAGAGATACCTCAACAGATATGCTAAGTTTGGTAGATAACAAATGTTCTAGATCGCTTGAAACTTCTAAAGAAGACACCTGAGATCGTTGGTCAGGTTGTGAATGTCCTGTATGATTTGAGGTATGTGGCAAAGGGCCTTTAGTGCCTTGGAGAGATGGTGAGGTATCCTGAGATTCTACTGTATATGACCAGTCCCCTGGCTTCTGTTGGTAAGATGGTAAATGTTCTAGAAACCCTGGGATAGATGGCAAAGTACCAACAGTTTCCTGGACAGGTATAGAATGTTCTAGAGGTGCTTGCTTACATCTCACGGTTGTGAGAGTGCCTGACATAGTTTGGGTAAGTTTCTGAGCACATAGTACAGATGATGAAGGTTCCAAAGTCCCTTGGGAAGATAACAATGTTTTTTTAGTTCTCCTGGTGGATATAGAAGATCTTTGTTCAGATGGAAAATTTTCTGGTGTCTTAGTTTTAGATTTGGGAGGTCCCATAGACCCTATAAGAGGCAAAGGATCTGTTGTAGTCTCTTGGCCAGATGGCAAGTTATCCAGAGATTCTACCATGTGTGACGAGTGCTCTAGCTTCTTTTGGAAAGATGCTGAATGCTCTAGTTTCCCTGAGGTAGTTGTAGAAGAACCCTCAGTCCCCTGGACAGGTCCAGAATGTTCTAAAGGCCCTTGCTTACATGTCACAATTGTTAGTGTTCCTGTTGTAGTGTGAGGAGGTTTTTGAGCATGTGGTGTAGATGAGGAACTTCCCACAGTCCCTTGGGAAGATAGCAATGTTTTTTTACTTTTCCTGGTGGATTCAGAAGATCTTTTTTCAGATGTAAAATTTTCTGGTGTCTTAGTTTCAGATTTGGGGGGTCCCATAGACCCTATAAGAGGCAAAGGATCTGTTGTAGTCTCTTGGACAGATGGCAAGTTATCCAGAGATTCTACCATGTGTGAAGAGTGCTCTAGCTTCTTTTGGAAAGATGCTGAATGCTCTAATTTCCCTGAGGTAGTTGTAGAAGAACCCTCCGTCCCCTGGACAGGTCCAGAATGTTCTAAAGGCCCTTGCTTACATGTCACAATTGTTAGTGTTCCTGTTGTAGTGTGAGGAGGTTTCTGAGCATGTGGTGCAGATGAGGAACTTCCCACAGTCCCTTGGGAAGATAGCAATGTTTTTTTACTTTTCCTGGTGGATTCAGAAGATCTTTTTTCAGATGTAAAATTTTCTGGTGTCTTAGTTTCAGATTTGGGAGGTCCCATAGACCCTACAAGAGGCAAAGGATCTGTTTTAGTCTCTTGGCCAGATGACAAGTTATCCAGAGATTCTACCATGTGTGACGAGTGCTCTAGCTTCTTTTGGAAAGATGCTGAATGCTCTAGTTTCCCTGAGGTAGTTGTAGAAGAACCCTCAGTCCCATGGACAGGTCGAGAATGTTCTAAAGCCCCTTGCTTACATGTCACAATTGTTAGTGTTCCTGTTGTAGTGTGAGGAGGTTTCTGAGCATGTGGTGCAGATGAGGAACATCCCACAGTCCCTTGGGAAGATAGCAATGTTTTTTTACTTTTCCTGGTGGATTCAGAAGATCTTTTTTCAGATGTAAAATTTTCTGGTGTCTTAGTTTCAGATTTGGGAGGTCCCATAGACCCTATAAGAGGCAAAGGATCTGTTGTAGTCTCTTGGACAGATGACAAGTTATCCAGAGATTCTACCATGTGTGAAGAGTGCTTTAGCTTCTTTTGAAAAGATGCTGAATGCTCTAGTTTCCCTGAGGTATTTGTAGAAGAACCCTCAGTCCCCTGGACAGGTTCAGAATGTTCTAAAGGCCCTTGCTTACATGTCACAATTGTTAGGGTTCCTGTTGTAGTGTGATGAGGTGCAGATGTTGAAAGTTTCACTGTCCCTTGGGAAGATAACAATGTTTTCTTAGTTCCCTGGGTAGATGGAGAAGATGTCACAGCCTCTGTTACAGATGGTGGATGTTGCAGGGTATCTTGCATAGATAGAGAAATTGTAGAAGCCTTTTGAAAAGAACTGAAAATTTTCACAGGTCCTGGTTTAGATGGCGAATTTTCTAGAGCCCTAGTTTCAGATGTGGGCAGCCCCATAGCCCCTGTAGGACATAGAGAATGTATCTCAGCCCCTTGATTTGATGGAAATATTTGAGCCACCCTATCAGCATATTGAGTAGATCCTAAAGCTCCTGTCTTATGACATGATGGTTCTACAGTCCCCCGTAGTGATATAGACTGTCTCACAATGTCTTTTTCTGATTTGTATTTTGTACCTTCCTTTTGGGAGGATACCAAAGAATCTAGGGTCCCATGTGCCAGTGATGACATTTCAAGAGTCCTTTGCAATTGGAAATCCCCTATTGTAGATGGTGAAGAATGCAGAGTCTGTTTAGAAGGTGTGTAAGTTGGCAGTGGTCCTTGGGTAGTTGTCAAAAGTTCTAAGGTCTGTGAAGTAAATCGATCAGGTTTCTGAGCATTTGCTGCAGTAAGTGAGTTTTTCCCACCATCCTTGGTGGATAGCAAAATCCCTTGAAGCCCTTGGCAAGATGAGGAAGATACCAAAGACTCAGTAGCAAGAGTAGGTAAGGAAATTCCCACAGGATCTGGGCCAGGCAGCATATGGCTTGGAAAACCTGAGACATTTTTCAAATGTCCTGGAGATCTCTGAGAATCTGAATATGTCCCCATATCCACATCCACAGATGACAACGGTCCTTTAGACACCTTAGAAGGTGAGGAAGGTGGCCTATCACCCAGAACAGAAAAAGAATGTCTGAGAGTTCCCTGTGTGGATGTGGAGAGTTCTGGAGTCTGTTGTGCAGAGAGAGATTGTCCCACAGCCCCTTCAACAGAAGACAAAGGTGCTACACTTCCTTCTGAGGAGGAAGGAGTTCCTTGTTGCCATTGAGTGAGTGGCATGACATTTAGGGGGGACTCTGAGCCAGACTGAGATAAATCTAGAACTCCATGAATGTGGGGCAAATTGGATGGAGGCTCCTGAGATGACAGAGAAAGGCTCACAGGCTCTGGACCCACTGGTAAGGGTCCAGGAGCCACCATGTCTGACGGGGAAAATGCCAGAGCTCCTGTTCTAGGTGGAAAAGCTCCTAGCAACCTTTGAGTACCTTGGCAGGCTCTTGTTTTACTTGGGAGAGATAACAAAGGTGCTAAAGTCCCTTGAGTACTTGGTGAAGTAGCATCAGTACTCTGGGTAGTTGTGGAAAGATCCAGAGGCCTTTGCAAGGACATCAAAGGTCCTGCAAACTCAGGCGAGCATGAAGAAGATTCCAGAGGCCCCTGAGTTGGGGGTGCATGTCTGGAAACTCCTTGTGCTGATGAAGAAAGATCCAGATCTCCCGGAAGGTGGAGTGAATATCCTGAACACCTTGTTGAAGATGGAAAAGTTTTCTGAACACCTTGGCCAGGTGGCAAATGTTCTGTTGTTCCCTGGACACCCAGAGCTCCTGGGGAAAATGCTAAACATCCTAAAGACCTTTGCACAGCTGGTAAAGTTTTTAGATGCTCATGCTTAGATGTTAACGATCTAGCAGATCCTAGGGCAGATGGTAACTGTCCCACAACAATAATGTTGGAGGCAGAAGGATTTTTAGATGCTTTAGAAGACATGTAAGATTTTTGATATGTTTGGGCTAAAGGCACAAGTTCTAGATGATTTTTTTTAGATGTGGACTTTCCCTTAGACCCTTGGTAATATAAAGGAGGTTGTGTCATTCTGAAGTCTGATTGGCCAACGGACCAATCACCTTGAGCATGGGCAAAATGTTCTGGATCATTTGAGAGAGATAAAGAAATTCCCTGAAGCTCTGGGCCAGATGGTGAACAGACCAGAGCCTTTTGGTTAGACAGAGAAAGCCCTTGAGCCTTTTGGGGAAATATGGAATGTCCACCATGCCCTTTGTCAGACTGGCAACTTTCCACAGTCCCTTGGTCATCTGTGGGATGTTTCAAGGCATTTTGGACAGATACAGAAGGGGTGGGACTCACCTGAGAAGTCGTTGTAGCGATTGATGTTTTTTTGGCAGCAGGAGATGATGCAAGTCCCATTTCATCAGAAGTTCTGGAGTCTCCTTTGTCAGAAGGATCAACTCTTAACCTGTTTTTTGTAGAAACTGGATGCTTGGGGAAAACATGGGTAGAGGGAGAAGGTCTACTACTTCCCATCAGAGAAGGCATGGAAAAGGAACACTCTTGGGTAGATGGAGATAATTGTAAAGCACCCTGTTCAGATATGGTAGATCCTATGACCATCTGCACAGATGGGGAAGGTCTTAATGTGTCTTGTGTACCCGTGCAAGTCTTGCCCATGGCTTCACAGTGAGGGGAATGTCCTAGAGATACCTGTGTAGATGTGGCCTCTCCTAGAGCATCATGGACATATGTGAGAGGTATAAGAGCCTCTTGAGCAGGTAGGGAAATTTCTAGACCTCCTTGTGTACTAGTGGAAGTTCCAAGAAAATTTTCTTCAGCCTGAGAAGGGGATAACACCTTCTGTATAGAAGTATCAGGTGTTGTAGCCAGCTTGATAGGCAAAACAGGTTCCAAGGGCCCTTTTGAAGATGAAGTAGAACCTAGAGCCTTTTGAGCATTTGGAAGATATTCTGGAGACATTTGTGGGCATGGAGAAGGACCAACGGCCCTTTGTCCAGGTGGATAAGAGTCTATAGCATCTTGTGTAGTTGGGGAAGATGGATGATCCTCTTGAGGAGATAGGGAAGTTCTCATAGTCTCCTGTGAAGTTTGGGGAGGTCCTATGGATTCTTGTGCACAGGTAGAATCCAAGGAATTCCCTTCTTTAGTTATACAGGATGCTACAGACTCTTGTGTTTGCAGATCACCTCCCACAGCACCTTGTTCACATAGGATTGGATCCAGAACCTTCTGTACAGATTGAATCTGTCCTAGAACATCTTTTGTAGATGTGTCACATCCACGAGTCATTTCTAAAGATGGGACTGTGGCTAGAACTCCTTTTGTAGATGTATCCTGTCCTACAAACCCTTTATGTGATAGGGTAGTACTCAGAGGATCCTGTACAGGTTTTGGAAATTGTAGCATCTTTGATGTATATGGGGAATTCCTTACATCCTCTCCTACAGATACAGAATGTCCCAGTGTCCCCAAGGGCTGCATGGAGGGTTGTATGGTCTCATCACACTGTACAAATATGGAGCTTGTTTGGCTCCCTGGGAGCATTTTGGCAGAATCTTGGCTGTTTGGGACCTGATGACTAGTCAGGAGGGCCCTTTTGGCTGGTAGGGGATATTTGAATAATTCTTGATCAGATCGGGACTTTCTGGAGACCCGTTGTTTAGAGAGAGCATCTTTCAATCCTCTGCTAGAATGAAAATGTTCAGGGTCACTTTTCATAAAAGGAGAATGATTTAATCTTCCTTTCTGTTGGAGAGCAGATTTAAGAACATGTCTTTGATGCTCTTCCATAGAGGGAGATAATCCTAGTGGCCACCTAACAGATGGAGAAGGTCTCAGAACCCCTGGGGAAGATGCTGATGGTTCTAGTTCACTTTGTGTATGTGCAGAAGGCACAAGAGTCCCTTTGGAGGACTCAGGAGTTTCTATCACACCTAGCCTATGTGTGGAACTCTCAAGAGCCCCTTCTAAGGATGGCAAAGGTCCTTGAGCTCCTGGTATAGGTGTGGAAAATTTTGTCTCTGCTTGGGCAGGTATGAGCGGTGTGAGGCTCACTTTGGGAATCGTGATTGCATTTCTTTCCCTTTGGACTGTAAGAGATGATCTGAGCCCATTTTTTAATGGTAGAGGACTTTGAAAGCCCTCTTGGTTTAAAGGGGAAGTTCTGAAATCCTCTTGGTCAGCAGGGTCAGGTCTCAAACTCACTTTACTAGAAGCAGATTGCATGGGGCACTTTGGGGGAGAAGGGGAACGTCTTTGGCTGTCTTTGTGAGAGGACTTAGCTTTATGCCCTGCTTTGGCAGCTGTCAAACATGTTGAACTCTCCTGGGGAGAGGAGGTGGAAGTCGATACATTTGAGACAAAGGAGAAATCAGTGATGTTACCTTTGGGAGAAGGAGGTTTGGATCCCTCCTTGTCTGATGGGGCCTGTTGTAGGTCCCCTTGACCAGAGGAGTCTTGTCCAACATGCTTTGGAGGAGAATTGGAAAGATTAGAGTTATGTAAGGTAGGGGATAACCTTTTGGAACTCCTTCTGGAAGAGGAGGCATGTATGATTTTCCTTTCAGCACAAGTGGGAAGTCTTTGGGATGCCTGGGCAGATGTGGAATGCCCCATAGACTCTTGGAAATATCTGGTTAGTTCGAAAACATCTTGGGTGGATAGGGACAGTCCCTGAGTTTGTTGGGTGGATAGGGACAGTCCCTGAGCATCTTGGGGAGAAGTGGAAGATCCCAGATCTCCTTGGCTAGATCGGGAAGGGTGTGGGGAACCTTGAATGTGTGGGGAGATTACCTGTCCATGTTGTCCAGCAGAAGACGGCCCAGGCACTGTGTGATCTTCTTTGAACTTGTGACTGGCATCTCCAGCCCCGTTTTTGGAAGATGCTGCAGGCACTCTATCACCCAACTGGGCAAAATCCATAGGTTCTTCAAACACAGTGGACATAGACTGGCTTCTTTTCACCTTCCCAGGGATGGGCACAGTAGAGGAGGCTACTCTTTTTCTGGTGGCAGGCTGTAAAACAGATGGTCTGGTATCCCTGGTCAGTGGGTGACTCGTGCCCTCAGGAACCCTCAGAGGAAGTGTAACTGTCCATTTTTTGTTCTCTTTCAGGTTCCTCAGAGGGTCTGGGGTACTCTTCTTGGCTGAAGCCTTGACAAGAGCTTTGAGTTTCTGTAGCTTTTCTGTCACGTGAGCATCAGGTTTTTTGAATCTCTGGTCTTCATAGGGATTTGGGCACCTGAACTTGTACCGAGTCCGTCTAAGTAGCCCCGGAGGAGCAAAGTCCCTCGGGTCTCTGCTGGTCAAGTGCTTCCCTTGTTGGGGTAAGGTGTTACCATCCGGTTGGGGGACAGTGAAGGGGGTCCCAGGCCGTGGAGGCTGGGAACCCTGCAAGAGATTCCCCAATTGGGGTACGGTATTACTATTCCTTTGGGGGACACTAAAGGGGGTCCCAGGCCGTGGAGGCTGGGAAACCGACGGTCCCTGGTCAGAGGGTAAAGTCCGGGCTGAGGCTTGCTGCCCTCTCTCCACACGTCTGGCCATTTAATCGTGAAGGAAATTGTTCAAGAAACATGAAATGGGCCACTGCCCATGAAAGGGGCAGCGCATGTACTTGCCAATGGTGACTCGCGGCAAAAAACGCTTAAGCAGCAACCTTTGAGAGCGGCTCTGTCTCCCGAGTACTGTGAACGCGTCCTGAAGGCCAAGCGCACAGAACTAGAGTGACCGTTGGCCTCAGGAATGAAGCAAAGTTCTAGAACCGCTGTCCTCATGCCTGCACGGGTCAGTCCCGAGCCTGGACAGTGAGTGTCCTTGTGCCTGCACAGGCCAGTCCCGAGCCTGGAGAGAGGCTGTCCTCATGCCTGCACGGGCCAGTCCCGAGCCTGGACAGTGAGTGTCCTTGCGCCTGCACAGGCCAGTCCCGAGCCTGAAGAGACGCTGTCCTCGTGCCTGCACAGGCCAGTCCGGAGCCTGGAGAGAGGCTGTTCTCATGCCTGCCCGGGCCAGTCCCGAGCCTGGAGAGAGGCTGTCCTCATGCCTGCACGGGCCAGTCCCGAGCCTGGACAGTGAGTGTCCTTGCGCCTGCACAGGCCAGTCCTGAGCCTGAAGAGACTCTGTCCTCGTGCCTGCACAGGCCAGTCCGGAGCCTGGAGAGAGGCTGTTCTCATGCCTGCCCGGGCCAGTACCGAGCCTGGAGAGAGGCTGTCCTCGAGCCTGTAGGGGCCAGTCCCGAGCTTCCTCACTTTGCAGTTCTGCTTGAGGTAGCAGTGCAATCATCCAAGCTTTCTGAATGAGGAGGGACACTGAGGAGCCTCTTCTTTTGGGTTCAGAGTGCTACCTGTTCCGGTGTTTTAGTGATTTTCAGTTCTTATTAGGCTTTAGGGTATTTTTAGCGTTTTACTGTTTCTATTTTTTGTTTTCTTGAGTTTTTTTTTTTTTTTAATTTTAGAGTTATATTTTTGGGGTTTAAGAGTTTTAGTGTTGGCAGGCAGTGGTGACCTTGCCTTTAATCCTACACTTGGGAAGCAGAGGTAAGTAGATTTAAGAGATCAAGGTCAGCATGGTCTACAGAGGGAGCTCCCGGACAGCCAGGGTTACACAGAGAAACCCAGTCTCCAAAACTCAAAAAAAAAAAAAAAAAGAAGAAGAAAGAAAGAAAGAAGAGAGAGAGAGAGAGAGAGAGAGGAAGGAAGGAAGGAAGGAAGGAAGGAAGGAAGGAAGGAAGGAAGAAAGAAAGAAAGAAAGAAAGAAAGAAAGAAAGAAAGAAAGAAAGAAAGCAAGCAAGCAATTAATTTAGCGACATTTTTGGCTTCTTGTGTGTTTTTTAAAGATTTTTAGGGTTTTTTTTTTTTTTTTTTTTTTTTTACTGTTTGTAGGGTTTTTAGAAGAGTGTTTTAGAGTGTTTATTTGGTTGGTTGGTTTTTTTGTTTTTGTTTTTGTTTTCAGGCTTCTAGTGTATTTTTAGTATTTTTTTCTGTTTTTTTAAAGGATTTTAGTGTGTTTTAGGGTTTTGAGGTTTTATTTAGTCTTCAGGGTTTTTTTATTTATTTATTTTTAATTTTAGTGTTTTTCTTAGGTTATTTTGCTGTTGTTGTTCTTGAATACTTATTTGAAATTTGAGGGTTTTTAATTTTGGTATTTCATAGTTTTAGGGTTGCCATGCAATGGTGGCCCATGCCTTTAAACCCAGCAATTGGGAGGAAAAGGTAGGGGATTTTTGAGTTCAAAGCCAGCCTGGTCTACAGAGGGAGCTCCAGGACAGCCAGGGATACACAGAGAAACCAGTCTCCAAAAACTCAAAAAAAAAAAAAAAAAAAAAAAAAAAAAGAAAAAGAAAAGAAAAGAAAAAAAGGAAATTAAGGAAGAAAGAAAAAAAGAAAGAAAGAAAGAAAGAAAGAAAGAAAGAAAGAAAGAAAGAAAGAAAGAAAGAAAGAGAAAGAAAAGGAAACTTTTTAGGGACATTTTGACTTCTTGTGTACTTTTTTTTGATTTCTATGGGTTTTTCAAAGGGTTTGTAAAGTTTTTAGAAGAGTGTTTTAGAGGTTTTTTTTTTTTGTTTTTTGGTTTCAGGCTTCTAGTGTATTTTTAGTGGTTTTTCTTGATTTTTAATGATTTTAATGTATTTTAGGGGTTTTGGGTTTAATTTAGGCTTTACTTTATTTCTTTTTTTAGCATCTTTTTTTATTTCTAAGGGTTTTTTGTATTTGTTCTTCATTTAAAAAAAAATTAGGGTTTTATATTGTGGAATTAATTGTTTTTGGGTTCCCAGGCAGTGATGGCCCATGCCTTTAATCCCAGGAATTGGGAGGTAGAGAGAGTGGATTTTTGAGTTCAAGTCCAGCCTAGTCTACATATTGAGCTCCAGGACAACCAGGGATACACAGAGAAAAACAGTCTTCAAATACCCCCCCAAAACAAAGAAAAAGAAAGAGAGAGAGAGAGAGTGAGAGAGAAAGAAAGAAAGAAAGAAAGAAAGAAAGAAAGAAAGAAAGAAAGAAAGAAAGAAAGAAAGAAAGAATTTCTTTATGGAAAATTTGAGCTTCCTGTGGGTTTTTTTTTTTTTTTTTTTAATTTTATTGGTTTTGATACGGGTTTCGGTTTCGTAGGGATTTTAGAAGAGTGTTTTAGAGTTTCTGGTTTGTTTTTTTTTTTTTTTTTTTTTTTGGTTTTCAATATTTTAGTGTATTTTTAAGTTTTCTTTTGGATTTTTTTTTTTTTTTAAGGATTCTAGGGTTGTTATAGTGTTTGGTTTTTTTTTTTAAAGTTTCTTTCTTTTTTTTTTAGCTTTATTTGTGTTTGTGTGTGTGTGCGTTTTTGAGTTTTTTTTTTTTTTTTTTTTTAAGTTTTTGTTTTTGATGTTGAAGGATTTTAGGGTTGCCAGGAAGTAGTGGTCCTTGTCTTTAATCCCAGTAATTGGGAGTCAGAGGCAGGCAGATTTCTGAGCTCGAGGCCAGCATGGTTTACAGAGTAAGCTCCAGGACAGCCAGAGAAACACAGAGAAAACCAATCTCCAAAAACTCAAAAACTCAAAAAAAAAAAAAAAATCCAAAGAAAAACAAACAAAACAAAACAAAACAAACAGTTTGTAAGTCAGTTGTGCGTCCTTGTATATTTTTAATTTTTTTAGAATTTTAGTGTTTTTCTTAAGGGTTTTGTAGGGTTTTAAGAAGAGTGTTCTAGAGGTTTTTTTTTTTGTTGTTGTTTTCAGTATTTTAGTGTATTTTTAGTGTTTTGGGTTTTTTTGTTTTTTTTGGTTTTTTTGTTTTTTTAGGATATTAGGGGCCTTTAGGGTTTGGGGGTATTTTTTTAGGCTTTATAGGGTTTTTATTTTTTTATTTTTTGTTTTTTTTTTTTTTTTTATGTGAGAGTGTGTGCTGGGGGGTGTCTGTCTGTGTGGTGGGGATGTTTGAGATTTTTTTAAAATTTAATTTTAAGGTTTTATTTTTGGAGTTTAAGAGCTTTAGTGTTGCCAGGCAGTGGTGGCCCATGCCTTAAATCCCAGCAATTGGGAGGTAGACGTGGTGGATTTTTGAGTCCGTGGCCAACCTGGTCTTCAGAATGAGTTACAGAAGAGCCAGAGAAACACAGAGGAACCCAGTCTCCAAAAATTAAAAAAAAAAAAAAAGAAGAAGAAGAAGAAGAAGAAGAAGAAGAAGAAGAAGAAGAAGAAGAAGAAGAAAGAAAGAAAGAAAGAAAGAGAGAGAGAAAGAGAAGAAGGAAGGAAGGAAGGAAGGAAGGAAGGAAGAAAAAGAAAGAAAGAAAGAAAGAAAGAAAGAAAGAAAGAAAGAAAGAAAGAAAGAAAGAGAAAAATAGTACTTTATGGATATTTTGCCTTCTTGAGTACTTTTTTTAAAGAATATTAGGGTTTTTAAAGTGTTTTTTAGTGTTTTTAGAACAGTGTTTTAGAGTTTTTTTGGTTTTCAGGCTTCTCGTGTATTTTTAGTATTTTTTTTTCTTGGTTTTTAAAGGATTTTAGTGTTTTTTATGGTTTGGGGGTTTAATTTAGGCTTTTTATTATTTTTAATAGCATCTTACTCTATTTTTTTTAGGGTTTTTATTGTTGTTGTTGTTCTTGAATTTTTTTTTTAAGTTTAGGATTTTATATTTTGGATTTGTTTTAGGGTGGCCAGGCAGTGGAAGGCATATGCCTTTAATCCCAGCAATTGGGAAGCAGAGGTAGTAGATTTTTGAGTTCGAGGCCACCCTGTCTACACAGTGAGTCCCAGAACAGCCAGGGATACACAGAGAAACCATGTCTCCAAAAACTCAAAAACTGAAAACCTCAAAAAAAAAAAAAAAAGAAAAAAGAAAAAAGAAAAAAAAGAAGAGGATGAAGAAGAAGAAGAAGAAGAAGAAGAAGAAGAAGAAGAAGAAGAAGAAGAAGAAAGAAAGAAAGACAGACAGAAAGAGAAAGAAATAAAGAGAGAAAGAAAGAAAGAAAGAAAGAAAGAAAGAAAGAAAGAAAGAAAGAAAGGAAGGAAGGAAGGAAGGGAGAGAGAGAGAGAGAGAGAGAGAGAGAGAGAGAGAGAGAGAGAGAGAGAAAGAAAGAAAGGAAGGAAGGAAGGAAGGAAGGAAGGAAGGAAGGAAGGAAGAAAGAAAGAAAGAAGGAAAGAAAGAAGAGAGAGAGAGAGAAAGAAAGAAAGAAAGAAAGAAAGAAAGAAAAGTATTAGGGACATTTTGGCTTCTTGTGTACTTTTTTTAGATTTTGGAAGGGTTTGTAGAGTTTTTGTAGAGTTTCAGAGGTTTTTTTTGGTTTATAGGCTTTCTGTGTATTTTTAGTGTTTTTTCTTGTTTTTTGTTGTTGTTGTGTTTAAGGACCTTAGTGTATTTTATGGTTTTGGGGTTTAATTTAGGCTTTATTTTACTTCTTTAGCATTTTACTGTATTTCTTAGGTTTTTTTTTTTTTTTTTTTTTTTTTTTTTTTTGTAGTTGTTGTTGATGATTTAAAAAAAAAAATTAGGATTTTATATTTGAGGTTTAATTGTTTTAGTGTTGCCTGGCAGTGGTTGCCCATGCCTTTAATTCCAAAAATTGGGAGGCAGAGGTCTTGTTATTCTGAGTTCATAGCCAGCCTGGTCTACAGTGTGAGTTCCAGGATAGCCAGGGATACACAGAGAAACCCAGTCCCCAAAATTCAAAAACAAAACAAAACAAAACAAACAAACAAACAAATTAACAAAAAGAGTATTAGGGTAATTTTTGGGTTCTTGTGTATGTTTTTTTTTTGGAATTTTAGTGTTTTTGTTAAAGGTTTTGTACGGTTTTTAGAAGAGTGTTTTAGAGGTTTTTTTGTTTGTAGTTTATTACTGTACAGTATGTTATTTATTATTATTTTAATTTTTACACTATTATTGATTATAATTTATTACTGCATTTTATATTATATGTTATGATTTTCATTGTCATTATATTGTTATATGTTATAACTTATGATTGAACTATATATTATTTATTATTTTTAAATTATTACATTAGTATATGGTGTGATGTACCACTGCCCTGCTGTGACTCACGTAGCCCAGGCTCATCCAAGAGGTGGATGTGAAAATCCATACGCTAGAGAATCTGGTGTCTGCAGGACACCAGATCCGGTCCACAGAGCATAGGTGACAATACACAGGTTACATATGGATTCATTTATTCTATATAGTAAGTAGGCATGGACGTGTAAATATACAGGATAGGTGACAATGCACAGATTACATACGGGTTTATTCTATATATTAACGAGGTATGTATAGATTACATGTGGATTTATTCACTACAATAACTAGGTATGTATAGATTATATATGATTCATTTGTTCTATATAGTAACCAGGCATGTATGTGTAAATACATGGCATAGGTGACACTGTACAGATTACACATGGATTTTTGCTACATATTAACTAGGTGTGTACAGATTACATGTGGAGTTATTCTATATATTAACTAGGCATGTATAGATTAAATATGGATTTTTACTATATAATGACTATGTATGTATGTGGAAATACAGGCCATAGGAAGGCCCCATGTCTCTCTGCCTGATACAGCCACGCAAGGACTGGAGTGTGCAGCTCAGTGGTTGAAATATGGTGGACAATTATTATTATTATTATTATTATTATTATTATTAAAAGTCTAAAAAAAACCATAAAATTTTAAAAAAGCAAGAACACTAAAAACACACTAAAAAAATTCTAAAACCCTAAAAAAAAAAGCCCTAAAACTCTGAAAATCTTCCAGAACCCTAAAAAGACCCTAAGAACCATAAAACCATTAAAAAAAAAAAAAAAGAAAAAACCCTATGGCCTTAAAATATCACCCTAAACACTGAGAGAACCCTAAAATGATATTGTAAATGAAACAACTTTTTAAAAAACACTAAAATCGTTAATAAAATCTTTTTAAAAACTAAAAAAAAAAAAACTAAAATTCTAAAAAAATCTTCAAAATTATTTTAAAAACCCTAAGAACCTAAAACAACTGCACATAATAAAAATAATCTCTAGAACCCTAAAAGGACACTAAAAACCCCTAAAACACTAAAAAAAAATCCTATAATGCTAAAAAAAATAAAATTTCTAAAACCCTAAAAAAAAACATAAAATTATTTAAAAAATAACCTAAAACCCCCAAAACCCCCCCAAAAATAAAAAATAAATAAAATCCTTAAAAATACCTTAAAGAACCCTAAAACACTAAAATACCCAAAAATCCTTAAAAAAAAAAACTCTGAAACACTAAAAAAAACCCTATAATTCTGAAAAACTCAAGAACACGAAAAAGACCCCCAAAAGGCCCTAAAACCATAAAAAAACAAAACTCTTAAAAAAAAAAACTAAAAAAATACAACAAAGCCCTAAAATCTTCAAAAACCCTAAAATCTCTAAAAAATACCTACAAAACCTTAAAATCCTAAATAAAAACCTGAAACACTAAAAAGAATATGAAACCTCTAAAAAAACCCTAAAATTCTATAAAAAAAAAACAAACGTGAAAACCGTAAAAAGACCCGAAAAACCGAAAAACCCTAAAAAAAAAAAAAAAGAACTTGAAACCGTTAAAAAAAAAAAAACCTAAAGACGAAATAAAGTAACCTTTTAATGAAATACTTAAAAAAAAAAAAAAAACCTGAAAAGACCCAGAAAACCCTAAAAACATAAAACTGAAAGAAGAAAAATACCTAAAATCATTTTAAAAAAACCCAAAAGAACCTTAAACCTTAAAAAAAAACCTAAAACACATAAAAACCCTAAATCCTTAAAACATAAAAACCCTAAAGAGCTAGAAAATATTTGATCAACATTTTTTTTAAAAATCCCTAAAATTCTAAAAAAAAAAAAAAAAAAACACAAAATCACTAAAAAGACTCTAAAAAATTCTAAAATCTTAAAAAAATCCTAAAGCTCTACAACAACTCTAGTACCCTAAAAAGACCCTAAAAACAGAAAACAAAAAGCAAAAAACCCTATGGCCTTGATACATCGCCAAAAACACTGAAAAAAAAGCCAACCCTAAAATCATTCAAAAACCCTAAAAGAACCCTAAAAAGCCTAAAATAAAATCCTAAAATCCTTAATGAACACTGAAAAAAACCCCAAGACTCTGAAAAAATACCCTAATATTCTAAAAAAAAAAAAAAAAAAAAAAAAAACCCTCAAGAACAGTAAAAAGACCAAAAAAACAAAAAAACAAAAAAACAAAAAAACTCTAAAACCCTATGAAAAAAATCCTTAAAATCCTTTTTAAACCCTAAAAATACATCAAAACCCTAAAACCAAAAAAATCCTAAAACCCTCTAAAAAATACCTACAAAACCCTTAAAACCTAAAAAAATTGAATCCTAAACCCCTAAGAAAAACCCTAAAATTCTAAAATAACACAAGAAACCTAAAGAGATTCTAAAAAACCCCCAAAACCTTAAATACCATAAAGTTCTACAAGAAATCAAAAACCTTCAAAAATAACCCTAAAAATAAACCTCAAAAAACCCTAACACCCTAAAACATAAAAAACAAAAAAACTTTACAAAAACATAAAAAACCCTAAAACCCTAAATAAAAACCCTAAGGCCTTCAAAACTCCCTCGAACCCTAAATACTCTAAAATACTTAAAAACCCTAAAAAAACCATAAAACCTTAAAAAAGCAAACCCTAAAAAACCCAGAATCTTTAAACAAACGCTACAGAGCTCCCCAAAAACCGCTAAAATTCTAAAAATAAAACCAAAAACTTCTAGAATGCTAAAAAAACCCAGAAAATCCAAAAACCATTAAAAATAAAAAAAAAAAGAACCCTAAGGCCTTAAAAAAAAAAAAACACCCAAAACACTGAAAAAACCCTAAAATCATTTAAAAAACACGAAAACAATCCTAAAACCTTAAACAACAACAACAAAAAAAAAAACCCTAAAACCCTAAAATCCTTAAACAAACCCTAAAAGAGGCAAAAAAAGCCAATGTGTGGTTTGGTTTTTGTTTTTAGGGCTTTTAGGGTTTTTGTTTTGATTTGTTTTGTTTTCGGTCTTTTTAGGGTTTTTGTGGGTTTTTTTTTTTTTTTTTTTTTTAGAATTTTATGGTTTTTTAGGGGTTTAGGATTCTTTTTAGGGTTTCAGATTTTTATTTAGGGTTTTACGGGTCTGTAGGTATTTTTTTTTTAAAGAGGGTTTTAGGGTTTTTTGGGTTTCAGAGTTTTAATGTATTTTTAGGGATTTTGTAAAAAGCATTTTAGGGATTTTTTTTTTTTTTTATGGTTTTAGGGTTTTTATTTTTTAGTTTTCATTAAGGATTTTAGGGTATTTTTTTTAAAGCTTTTTAGGTTTTTTTTTTTTTTAAGTTTTTAAATGATTTCAAGGTTTGTTTTTGTTTTGTTTTGTTTTGTTTTGTTTTGTTTTGTTTTGTTTTTCCAGTGTTTTGGCTATTTTTTAAGGCCATAGGGTTTTTTGTTTTTGTTTTTGTTTGTGTTTGTTTATTTTTTTATGACTTTAGGGTCTTTTTAGGATTCTACAGTTGTAGAGTTTTAGGATTTTTTTATGGTTTTAGAATTTTTTAGGATCCTTTTAGAGTTCTTCTGATTAATTTTTTTTTTAATTTAGCGTATTATAAAAACTGTTTATTAAGTATTTTAAAGTTTCTTTCTTAGCTTTTTACCTCTCTTTTAGAGTTTAAGAATTTTAGTGTTTTTAAGAGTTCTAGGTTTTTTTAGGATATTGGGTTTTTTTGTTTGTTTGTTTTGTTTTGTTTTATTTTTTGTTTTTATTAAGGATTTTAGGGTTTTTTCAAAAGATTTTCAGGGTTCTTAAATGATTTTAGAGGTTTGTTTTCAGTGTCTTGGGTGATTTTTTTAAGGCCATAGGGGTTTTGTTTTGTTTTGTTTTGTTTTATTTTGTTTTTTATTTCAACGGTCTTTTTAAAATTCTAGAGTCGTAGAGTTTTTGGATTGCTTTTTAGAGTTTTAGAAAATTTTAGGATCTTTTTAGAGTTCTTCTTTTTTTTCTTTCTTTTTTGTTTAGAATTTTAGGTTTTTTAAAGAAATGTTTATTAAGTATTTTAATTTTATTTTTATTATTATTATTATTTTTTACCTTTTAACAGCTCTTATAGAGTTTAATTATTTTACATTTTGTGGCGCATGCCTGTAATCCCAGCATTCGGGAGGCAGAGGCAGGGGGATTTCTGAGTTCGAGGCCAGCCTGGTCTACACAGTGAGTTCCAGGACAGCCAGGGCTACACAGAGAAACCTTGTCTTGAAAAACAAAACAAAACAAAACAAAACAAAACAAAACAAAACAACAACAGAATGGATTTTACTGTATTTCAGGTTTTCGGGTTTAATTTAGGCTTTAGTTTATTTTATTTTATTTTTAGCATTTTACTGTATTTCTTAGGGTTTTGTTGTTGTTGTTGTTGTTGTTGTTGTTGAAATTTTTTTAAAAAAATTTTAGGTTTTTATATTTTGGGATTAGTTGTTTTAGGGTTGCTGTGCAGTGGTGGCCCTTGCCTTAAATCCCAGCACTTGGGAGGCAGAGGCAGGTGGATTTTTGAGTTTGAGGCCAGCCTGGTCTACAGAGTGAGTTCCAGGACAGCCAGGGCTACACAGAGAAACCCTCTCTCAAAAAGAAAAATAAATAAATAAATAAATAAATAAATAAATAAATAAATAGACACAAAACACCCTAAAACCTTACAAAACCTTAAATCCTTTAAAAAAAAAAATTGAAAATACTTCAAAACCTGAAACCCCCCAAAAAATTCTAAAACCCTCTAAAAATACCTACAAAACCTTAGAACTCTAAATAAAAATACAAAACCCTAAAAAAAAATAAACCACTAAAAAAACCCTAAAATTATAAAAAAATCACAAGAACCCTAAAAAGACCACAATATCCCTAAAACCCTAAGAAAACCTAAAGCCTTAAAGTATACACACACATAAAATCTAAAAAAAAATCCTAAAATACTTTAAAAACCCTAAAGATCTTAAAACCCTAATATACCTTAAAATTCTAGAAAAAAATCAAGAACCTTCAAAAAACCCTAAAAATAAACCTCAAAAACCCTAACACCCTAAAACACACACAAAAAAAACTTTATAAAAGCATAAAAAACTTTAAAACCCTAAATAAATGCCATAATTACTTTAAAAATCCCCCAAACACTAAAAAATCTAAAATACTTTCACAAACCCTTAAAAAACCCTTAAAAACTTAAAAAGTAAACTCTACAAAAACCCTAGAATCTTTAAACAAACAGTAAAGAGCCCCCCAAAATACACTAAAATTCTAAAAAAATAAAACCAAAAACTTCTAGAACTCTAAAAAAAAACCCAGAAAACCCTAAAACCATTTAAAAAGAACCCTAAGGCCTTAAAAAAAATCACCTGAAAAATTGAAAAAAAAAAACAACTTAAAATCATTTAAAAACCCCAGAACTCTAAACCTTAAAGAAAAACCTAAAACACATAAAAACCTTAAAATTCTTACACCATAAAAACCCTAAAAAGCAAAAAAAAAAAAAAAAAAAAAAAAAATTTGATAAATATTTTTTAAAAATCTCTAAAATTCTGAAAAATAAAAACACTAAAAACAACTCTAAAAAATTCTAGAACCCTAAAAAAAAAATTCTAAAACTCTACAAAACCTTTAGTGCCCTAAATAGACCCTAAAAACAGAAAATAAAAAACAAAAACACAGTCACTCAGGGTCATCCCCCTGCCTCAGAAACTCACTCACAGTCATCCCCCTGCCTCAGAGAATCACTCAGCGCCATCCCCTTTGCCTCACACATTCACTCACAGTCATCCCCCTGCCTCAGAAAATCACTCACAGTCATGGTCCGGCGTGGTGGTGCTCGCCTGTAATCCCAGCACTTGGGAGGCAGAGGCAGGCGGATTTCTGAGTTCGAGGCCAGCCTGGTCTACAGAGTGAGTTCTAGGACAGCCAGGGCTACACAGAGAAACTCTGTCTCAAAAAACAAAAACAAAAACAAAACAGTAAGAAAGAAAAATTTTAGGGATATTTTGGTTCCTTTTGTATTTTTTTAGATATCCAAGGGTTTCTTAAAGGGTTTTGTAGAGTTTTTAGAAGAACATTTTAGATTTTTTTTTGGTTTTCAGGCTTCTAGTGTATTTTTAGTGTTTCCCCCCCTCCTTGGTTTTCAAAAGATTTTAGTGTATTTTAGGGTTTTGGGGTTTAATTTAGGCTTCATTTTATTTTATTTTATTAGCATTTTATTGTATTTCTTACTGAATTTTGTTGTTGTTGTTCCTGATTTAAAAAAAAATAATAGGGTTTTATATTTGGGGTTTAATTGTTTTAAGGTTGCCAGGCAGTGGTGGTGCACGCCTTTAATCCCAGGACTTGCGAGGCAGAGGTAGTTGGATTTTTGAGTTCGAGGCCAGCCTGGTCTACAGAGTGAGTTCCAGGACAGCCTGGGATTCACAGAGAAACCCAGTCTCCAAAACTCAAAAAAAGAAAAAAGAAAGAAAGAAAGAAAAGTATTAGCGCCATTTGTGTATTTTTTTTTTTTTTAAGATGTCTTCTAAGGGTTTTTTTAAAGGGTTTGTAGAGTTTTAAGAAGAGCGTTTTTTAGTTTTTTTTTTTTTGTTGTTTTTTTTTTTGTTTGTTTGTTTTTCTGGCTTCTAGTGTATTTTAGTGTTTTTTCTAAAACCTTAAAAAAAACCCGAAAACCTAAAACCCTTGAAAACCCAAAATCCTTAAACAAACCCTACAAGAGCTGGAAAAAAAAAAAAAACAAACAAACAAAACAGAAAAAAACACTTTAAAATACTTAATAAACATTTTTTTAAAAAACCCTAAAATTCTTTTAAAAAAAGATACGTAAGAACTCTAAAAAAAAAAAAACCCTAAAAAATTCTTAAACCCTAAAAAAAATCCTAAAACTCTACAACACCCTTAGAACCCTAAAAAGACCCTAAAATCCATTTAAAAACAAACCTTATCGCCTTTAGAATTAGCCAAAAAATCTTAAAAAACAAAACAAAATAAAACAAAACAACAAAAATCATTAAAAAAAAAAACCTAAAGGAACCCCAAAAAGCTTAAAACAATATCCTAAAACCCTTAATAAAAACTGGAAAAAAAATTACTCTTAAAACTCTAAAAAAGCAAAACAAAACAAACAAACAAAAAAAAAAAACAAACAAACACTAAAATTCTCAAAAAACCCTCAAGAACAGTAAAAAGACCCTAAAAAATACCCTAGAACCAAATAAAATAAAATAAAATAAAATCCTTTAAAAAAAACTAAAAATACATCAAAACCCTGAAACCCCAAAAATGACAAAACCCTCTACAAAAAAAACCTACAAAACCCTAAACTTCTAAATAAAACCCTGAAACCCTAAAAATAATCCTATACTCCTAAGAAAAAACGCTAAAATTTGAAAAAGAAAGAAAAGGAAACAGAAGAACTCTAAAAAAATTCTAAAACCCTAAAAAAAACAAAACCTTAAAACCGTACAACTGTAGAACTCTAAAAGGACCATAAAAAACATTTTTAAACACACACACAAACATACACACACACACACACACACACACACACACACAAACACAAAAACACTATGGCCTTTAAAAATCGCCAAAAATACTGAAAAAAAAAAAAAAACTAAAATCATTTAAAAACCCTAAAATAACCCTAAAAAGCTTTTTAAAAAAAACCCTAAAATCCTTAAAAAAAAAAAAAACCTAAAGCCCTAAAAAAAAACCCAAAAATTCAAAAAAAAAAAAGAAAAGAAAAAAACCCTTAAGAACAGTAAAAAGACCCAAAAAAACCCTTAAACCCTAAAAATAGTCCCTAAAATCCTTTAAAAACTCGAAAAATACATCAAAATTATGAAACATAAAAAACCCTAAAACCCTCTTTAAAAAATGCTTCAAAACACTAAAACTCTTAATAAAAACCTGAAATGGTAAAAAGATTACTAACCCCCCCAAGAAACACCTCAAATTCTAAAAAACTACAAGCACACTAAAAAGACCCTAAAAAAATCCTAAAACCTTAAAAAAAAATCCCAAAATTCTACAACTCTAAAACAATAAAAAACCCTAAAAACCATTAAAAACAAACAAACAAACAAATCCGATGTCCTTAAAAAATCGCTAAAAACACTGAAAAAAACTTAAAAACATTTTAAAAATCCTAAAAAAAAAAAAACTAAACAGCTTTAAAAAAAAACACCCTAAAATCCATAATAAAATGTTTTGAAAAAAACCTAAAACACTAAAAAACACTAAAGCCTTAAAAATAAAAAAGAAAACCTAAAATATTCCTAAAAACCTTAAAAAAAAAACCTACAAGACCCGAAAACACTAAAATATCTTAAAATTCTAGAAGAAATCAAGAACCTTCAAAAAAAAAAAACCAAAAAATAAACCTCAAAACACCCAAAGACCCTAAAACACAAATAATTTAAAACCATAAAACACCCTAAAACCCTAAATAAAAACCCTAATGCCTTCAAAAATTCCCCCAAAGCCTTAAAACTCTAAAGTTATTTTTTTAAAAAGACCCTAAAATAAATTTAAAACCTTAAAAATTAAACACTAAAAAAAAACCTAGAATCTTTAAACAAACACTAAAATAACGGTAAAACACTTTAAAAAATACAATACTTAAAGAACACTTAAAAAAGCAAAAACAAACAAACAAAAAAAAAACCCAAGGACTTTTAAAAGACACTTAAAACCCTAAAACACTAAAAAAAAAGAACCTGAAACAGATAAAAAAAAAAAAAAAAAAAAAAAAAAAAAACCCTAAAGACTTAAAAATCCTTTCAAAAAAATATGAAAAGATCCTAAAAACAATAAAATTTAAAAAAAAAAACCTGAAGGTTTGAAAAATCAGCAAAAAAACTAAAAAACCTCAATACTTCTAAAAAAAAAAAAAAAAAAAAAAAAAACTAAAAGAACCAAACAGCCTAAAAAAAATTCCTAAAATTCTAAAGAACAAAACAAACAAAAAGCTTGTAGAACACTAAAAAGACCCAGAAAACATAAAACCATTAAAAAAAAATCGCCAAAATCACTGAAAAAAAAATAAAAACCCTAAAATCATTTAAATACCCTGAAAGAACCCTAAAACCATAAAACAACAACAACAAAAAACAACCCATTCAAACAAACAAACAAAAAAAAAACAAAAACAATCAAACAAAAAAAAAAAAACAAAAACAAAAACAAAACTCTAAAACCCTTAAAGACCCCCAAATTCTTAACAATTTTCAGCATTTTTTAGTTTTGTTTTTTAATGTTCTTAAGGTTTTCAGGGATTTTTTAGGGTTTCAGGGGTTTTTGTTTTTGTTTTTCTTTTATGATTTTTTGTTGTTTTTTTTAATGGTTTTAAAATGTATTTTAAAAGTATTTTAGGGTTTTAGGGTCTTTTGGGGTTTTTAAAGGATTTTAGGATTTTTTTTTAGGATTTATGAGGGGTTTTTTAAGGGTTTTGGGTTTTTTTTTTGATATTTTACAGTTCTTAAGAGTTTTTCTTTAGAATTTTATGGTTTTCATTTTAGGATTTTAGGGTTTCTTTAAGTTTTCTTTAAGAATTTTAGGTTTTTTTTAGGTTTTAGGGTTTTCTCAGTGTTTTGGGCGATTTTTTAATGCTAAAGTGTCCTTTTTTGGTTTTGTAATCTTTAGCATCTTTTTAGGGTTCTTGAGGTTTTGTAGAATTTTTAGGGCTGTTTTTTAGGGTTTTAGAAATTTTGTAGGGTCTTTTTAGAGTTCTTGGTTTTTTTAGAATATTAGTTTTTTTAAGTGTTTTTTTAAAGTGTTTTAGGGTTTTTTTTTAAGGATTTTAGGGTGTTTTAGTGATTTAGGGTTCGTTTATTTTTTTTTAAAGATTGTATGGTTTTTTTTTTTAGCATCATCGGGCTTTTTTTATGGTTTTAGGGATTTTTAGTGTCTTTTTAGGGTTCTAGAGATTATTTTTATTATGTTAGGATGTTTTAGGGTTTTAAAAAATAATTTAGAGTTCTTGAGTTTTTTTTAGAATTTTGGGTTTTTTTTTAAGTTTTTATTAGTGATTTTAAGGTTTTTTAAAAAGGGTTTTTTCTTTTAAAATTTATTTTAGGGTTTTCTCAGTGTTTAGGACGATAATTTAAGGCCATAGGGTTTTTGTTTGGTTGTTTTATGGTTTTATGGGTTTTAGGGTCTTTTTAGGCATCTTTAGTTTTGTAGAATTTTAAGAGCATTTTTGAGGGTTTTAGAATTTTTTTAGGGTCTTTTTGGTGTTCTTGCTTTTATTGAATTTTAGGTTTTTTTAAGTGGTTATTAAGTATTTTAGGGTTTTTTTTGTTGTTTTTTTTTTTTGTTTTTATCTTTTTAGGGCTCTTTAGTGTTTGCTTAAGGATTCGATGGTTTTTTAGGGTTTTCTTTTTTAAGGTTTTAGGTTTATTTTAGGGACTTTTAAGTAATTTAGAGATTTTAGGGTTGGGGGGGTTAACAGCCTGAGGGTTTTTATGTAGGGGACAGGAAGTGATGTCTTTGAGTGGGCGGGTTCTTCAGCTGCTGAAGGCAGAGAGTGACATCAGGAAGTGACACCATCGGGGACAGGAAGTGACCTCACCATGACCCCTTTGTAGGCGGGTCTGGGGCGCTGTCCCGCCAGTTCTGCCTTTACCCGGACAGCGAGGCCACACTGTTCCTGACTCCGCCTGTGCCCACTTCCTGTCACCCACACTCTCCCCCCCGCGGAAGGGGATGGGGGCGCTTCCTGTCAGGCAGGTGTGGGGCTGGCTGGACACGCCTCCCGGGGGCGGGTCTTGGCGGTTGCCTTGGCCATTATATATGCAAATCCATGCAACCTCTGCCAATGTATGCAAATCTTAGATAATTGATGCAAACGCCCACAGATTTTTCTAAACAGAAAATGCTAATTTATGCAAATGAGCTCAGTTCCACACCCAGACCTGTCCTGCATGTTAATTCAAGCAAATGTGTGCTAATCTTATGCAAACGTAAGGTAATTTTTGCAAATTATGCAGGTGGGCAGCTTGCCAGTTCTCATAACTCTCATGCAAATTCATCGCCATGCATATGCTAATGTATGCAAATGAGACAGTGTCAGCACCTGGCCACAGTGTATGCTAATTTCATGCAAATCTGCCCTGGTGAACATGGTAATTTATGCAAACTCTTAACACAAAACATCCAGGAAAACTAGGACACTGTGCAAAGACTAAATCTAAGAATAATATATAGAGGAGAATGAAGTATCCCAGCTCAAATAACATGAACATATTTTCGAAAAAATCATAGAAGAAAACTTCCTCAACCTAAAGAAAGAGATGGCCATCAAGGTACAGGATGTGTACAGAACACCAAATAAATGGGACTGGAAAAGTAAGTCCTTTCATCACATATTAATCAAAACATTAAATGCACAAAACAAAGAAAGAATATTAAAACCTGCAAGGGAAAAGGACCAAGTAACATAAAAAGAAGGACCAATCAGAATTACATCAACAGAGACACTAAAAGCCAGGAGAGCCTGGTCATAGGTCATGTAGACTCTAAGAGAACACACATGCCAGCCTAGACTACTGTAAGCTGCAAAATTCTCATTTAGCATAGATGGAGAAACCAAAATATTCCAGGACAAAGCCAAATTCAAGTAGTATCTATCTACTAATCCAGCCCTTCAGAGGATACTAAAAGGAAAACTCCAACACAAGGAGGGTACCTAAATCAAAGACAAGACAAGATATTATCATGTCACCACAAAGCCAAGAACTGGATGGTGAGTGTCAACAACCCAAAAGAAACACACTGAGCAAGGAGTCTTATAGAAGCAGGGACTCAACTTTATGGTATCAGTCTCTTGCTTACATAAGTTCATAACATAGTCAGGGAGATGTTTCATGGGGTAAGATGACATAGGATGTGGGGAGGTATGATGGAGGGTATGGAGTGACTGAAAGGGCCAATGGCAAAGCTCTACATCAGCAACAGCAATGCAGAGGCACGGACAAGCAGGTCTTGATGAGTCACCTGATACAGAAGTGACTGAGACAGGTCTCAAAACTCCAGCCAGGCTTAGGATCTCCCACAAGGCTACAGAAAATTGAGCCAGGCTGGAGTTTGTCCTCACGGCCCGAACAAGGACCAACATCGGGACCAACAAACAGGGACTACCAATCATCTATTTTAAAGTCTTTCAATATTAGTGGACTCAACTCACCTATTAAAAGATATAATTTAACATACTGGATACACAAACAGGAGCTAACATTTTGATGCATACAAGAAACACACCTAAGTAAGAGTGACAGACCCTAATTCAGAGTAAAAGGCTGGAAAAAGGTCTTCCAAGCAAATGGTCCCAAGAAACAAGCTGGAGATGTCATCCATATATCCAATAAAATAGACTTTCAACAAAAAGTTATCAAGAGAAATGAGGAAAGACACTTCATAATCATCAAAGGAAAAATCCACCAAGAGAAATTCTCAACTCTGAACATCTATGCCTGAATGCAAGTGCAGCTACAGTCATGAAAGAAACTTTACTAAAGCTCAAAACACACAGTGGAGCCCACACAATAATAATGGGATGTTACCTCCTTACAGCCTAGCAAGGCTGGCTGAGACCATTCGCCACTGAGGCAGAGCCACTTGCTATGCTGCTTCTCATCCCTCTCCTTTGATATGCCACTACTTGCCACCTGCCTGAGGCTGAATCAGCTCGCCAAGATATTCCAGAGTTAGCACCGAACTGTGATCTTCGAGAGTTCCTACTAAAAGGCTGATCTGACAACTTCAAGGGAACTTTGTGTGACTGGGAATGGGCCTCCCCTCTTCTTCATAAAGCATGTTTGCCTACATTAAAGTTGAGTCTTGATCAGAATTCAGTCTTGACTCCATTTTCTCTCTTTACCCGCCTAGATTCCCTCTTTTCTTCCAGTTCCAAGATGCATCCCAGGCTTGAACCCAGACATGAGAGCTGCAGGACAGACCAACAATTTGGTGTCCCACGCAGGATCTGGGAAATGGCAGAAGACACGGGAAGGAACACTGCTGGTTTGGAGCTCCATGGAAGAAGAAAATAATTAAAGAAAATTCGTACCAGAACATGAGAAGAAACAGGCATAAGGTGGCCAGGTGTGGTACAGTCTAAGGTGGAATGGTGCTAAACCTGTGTGCTGAATTCACTTAGGTTCAGCAGTGAGATTATCAGAATCTAGGTACATAACAGGCAGTTAGCCGCAGCTTCCAGAAGCTGCTTCTTAGGTGAGAGAGAAAAAAGGGTTTAGATTTTATAATTAGGCAGATTGGCCGCAGTCAGAAACTGCATCAGGTGGGAGGAAAATGTCCCAGAAACAGAGAGAAATTTTAGGGGTGCCCTGCCTTGTTCTCTCTGGGACCTACAGCAGAAGTTCTCTGCCCTCTTTGAATTTTTTTCTAAGGTCTTGACTAATGTCTGGTGCACCAGTCTGTCCACATGTTCGATTCATGTATGTTCATGTCTAGTCTGAATGAATGAATGTTCTGTGTTTTCATGTTGGAAGATAAAAGATGACTAAAACTTTCTCAGCTGGTATAGCAAAGCCTAGAGTGGCCACAGGCTTTAGCCAAGATCAGGCACACATCAGGAGGGCCCCTGCTGTAAAAACTGTTCTTTAAAAGAAAAAAGAGAGTCTTCAACCTTGTGGTATTGGGGCGAAAATGCTGATAGATGTTTTTTTTCCCTAAGAAAATTCTCTGCATTCGTAATTATTGTGTTTATCTGATTACAAAGTGTCTTTTATTTTATAATTATAGCTAGAAAAAATTAATATTCTCTGATTGGTCTAAGTGTAACTGCTTCAATTTTTTTTCTGATGATGTGCTCTGCATGTCTTCACAATCAGCTCATAAGTTATTGTTATGATTAAATAATTGTTACATTGATAACAGAGGGTTAGCCTTAAATTGGCAACTCTAGATTTTTTCAAACACGTGACATAAGCAGGTCAAAAAATTGGGCCTCCTAAGAAACTTCTGAGATAATATTTTATGTGATTCTTATCCTAGAAAGTAGAAGTAAGATAAGATTTAAAGCAATGACTCTTTAATGATGCATTAAAGATTGCACTGTCATGTATTCATAGGTATAAACTGGCAGCCAAACTTCGTAATATGATAGTAATGCTTCTAATATTGATTCTAAAGATGATAAATTGTTTTGAAATTGGGTTTTGCTTTCCCAAAGTTATAGTTATAATCTAATGTTGCAAAGGAAACTTAGTAATTCTAAAATCTAAGGAGGAACTAATCTCAGAGCAGCTTCTGCATGGTTTGTGTGACTTTCTTTTGTCTTGCAAAGGGTGCCTGGGGAAGCTCTGGAAGCTTGCCTCCTGGGGAAATCTTCTTTGGGAAATCTTCTTTTAGCTAAAAGAGCACCTTTGCAGATCTAGCTAGATGTTGTTTTAATAAAGTTCAAATTCATAGTTTATAAAGGGTCAACCAGACTGTAGAATTTATAAAGGCATTACAGTCTGGCTTGCTTACTTTTTATATAGTTATTATAGATCCAAAAGTTTTTTTTTTCTTTGCATCTTAATGATTGTAAAGGTTTTGCTTCTAGTGAGTTTGTAATTACTGGAATATTTTGCCTCTAGGTATGGCTAAATATAGGTCTACATTATGTGAGGAATTTTTATCATTTCTCCTTCTATACAAGAAGTCAAGAGTTTGAATCTTTCAGTGTATATTGTTTTCTAAGTAGAAAATATTTTATTAGCTAATGCCTCTCAAGGGAATTTTGCTTAAAACCTTAGGTGTCATTAAGCTAACCCTAGGCAGAGCAGCTTTATCCTTACTGTAAACATTTATCTGGTTCCTGTTAATACATTTGAAGTCATTCCTTTGTTTCGAGTCAGGTAACTTCTAAATATTTTGCTTGCTGTGATTTCCTACCCTCTTTAATTTCTGTATTCTCTGGCTCAGGGCCAGTGACTGCTGGTGGCTATGGGGCGAGACCATTGGGCGCACAGATTTCCCTGGGCATGGTGGTACGAGAAGCTGCCAAAAAGCGGGAGGCCTTGTAGCCAACTCAGGGGGGAGGCCCTTGCCTGCCATTGGCCCATGAGCCTCTGCTGGGGTAGCCATATTTTTCCCACTAAGGCCCGGGGTACTCTGCCACCCTCCCTTGGGTTTCCTAGCCTGAAAGGAAGGCCAAGGTGGCTGCACCAGTGACAGAAGTGGCTGCTACAGCAAGGCCGACTCTGCTGCCAGTGCCAGGATGAAGGAGCTGCCACTTGACATCGCTGCAGCAGGCATAGCGGGCACGCACCACCTCTGTTTCGGAGATGTGGGGCTCAACAGTAGGTTAAAATCCAGAGTCCTTTTCAGAGTGACTCCACATTCCAGGGTGGCAGTCGGCCAGGGATGAGGAGGACTTAGGGCAAACTGCCCCCCCCCCCGAGGTACCCTGTGGGTGTCATGCCCGAGACCATGGAGCCACAACAAGGCAGGTGGGCGGGGCCGAGGTAGTACTCACCTCAAAGCACAGTTTCAAAAATCTATTAAAACTACTGTGGTGCTAATAATAAATAATTGTAAAATATATTCGTGTATTTTGGCAAACCTATAACAAAAATTGTGCCTTAGGAACCTGACAAAATGTCTGTTCCTTGTTCTAAACAGCATTTAATTTGGTTATTACAGAATATTAATAATTAATCTATTATATACCATCATTTTAAATAAAATTGACAATCAATATCCCAAAGGTAAGTTAAAAAATTGTTTTTATGCATGCTTTTGTATCTTCTATAAATTCATTCATACATGCATGCATCCCAATTACTGTGTTTAAAAACAACCCCTCTATGGGAAATAGTACATGTGAATTAGATCACGCGCGTATTCTTTTGAGCTTCCCCCTGCTTCAGCGCAGATAATTTAGTTGTGTGCTGTGGATGATGTTTTAAAATGCTGAACAATCAAACCTTAATTTGGAGTCAATATTATATCTCAGAACTCACAATTGCTTAAGTTTGTTTGACCCTCAGATGCTATTAATTCTCAAATTTGCAATTGCTTATGCATATACAACTTATAAGAAAAAATGCAATCCTTTTAAGAAGGCTGTTTTTAGACATTTAATAAACTGTTCTGGTTGCCTAGACATCTTAAAACAATGGCATGCTAGATTTCCATCTCAGGCAATCTATAGGCCCTACATATAAGATAGGTTAGATATATAATCTTGTTCTTTATATATTCAAAACAGTTGTGATTTAAGATAATATTTTAATATTCATGGAAATTGTGCAAGTCAATTTCTTTGCCATTAGCGTCCTCAGTTACTACTTGTTTCCACATAATAGTGTTAATTCTTGATGACTTATACTTAATAAATTGCTGCAAATAAATACTCTCATTTCTAAGTTAATGAATAAATAAATTATGCACATGTGACTATTAATAACTTTTCAAGTTTTCTAGTTACAACTGCTCTTTAAGAGAAACAATTGAAAGTGCTTTTATTCACTGCCCATGTTACATGAATAGTGACTATAACAGTCAAGTATTTGAGAGATTTTTGTCAACAAATTATTAATTCTCAAGGATAAGGTATTGCAGAACTTTAAAACTTTAACTTTTTAAAAGACAAAGAAGGGAAATTATCCCCGTGCATATTATTTAGTGCATTCCCATGCACATTATTTAAATCATACTTTTATTTTAGAATTTTGAAATTTGGATGTCAAAGAACTTAATAAATGCCTTATAGTATCTTAAAAGGATCTACTTATAGGCATATGGCTTGATTCTGAACAGCTACCTTATTAGGGAAAGGAAAAACATATGATCTCTCCACAGAATGCTGCAGAAGCATGATGGCTAATTTGTGTAACAAGCTGGCAGGTGAGTTGGCTCAGTGCCCTGACTAAAGTGACAAGGAAGCTAAATTGGGTACATGTTTTCGACCCATCCTTCTTTATTATTACCCGCCCTCGACCGGTCAGGAAAGATGCAACAAACCAGAATCTTCTGCGGCAAAAGCTTTATTGCTTACATCTTCAGGAGCAAGAGAGAGAATGGCAAAACCCCGTCCCTTTTAAGGAGAATTATCCTCTGCCTAGGACGTGTCACTCCCTGATTGGCTGCAGCCCATTGGCCGAGTTGTCGTCACGGGGAAGGCAGAGCACAGGGAGTGGAGAACTACCCTTGGCTCATGTGAAGATTATTTGTTTACCATTTAGAACACAGGATGTCAGCGCCATCTTGTAATGGCGAATGTGAGTGTGGCTCCCCACATCTCCCCCTTTCCTTTTAATTTAAGAGCAATATGCCACCCATTTTAATGAGAGTGGAGATAGAGGTCAAATCCCCAGTGTGCAGGTAAATGAGCCGTACACATAACCTCCTCCCAGGCTCATCACCCAGAGGGGTCCTGGTCTGGTCCCATGTCGTTTTTCCTGGGGAGAAGGACACTTGGACACTCAACCTTCTTGAAAGATGACATGTCTCCCTAGAATAGGCTCATACATGCCGCAGAGCCCTTCTATTGCAGTGCTTAGCCGTGCAACTCTCTTGGGCTGCTGAAGTGCTCTCACTCTATCCTGTGCAATGAGACTAGCCTCGTGGGTTGCAAGAGCTGAATGGCCAGCGACCTATTGCTTATGCATAGATAACCATATATCAGGGGAAGCACCATGTTCTAGTGCTGCAAGTGCCTGGGCAATAATCATCTTGTCTCTCCTAGTTTGGGCCTTAAGCTTAGAGACCAACCAGAGAAGCAACACTAATCCACAGCAAAGTGTATCTCCAAATAATCCCACCCCCACCCATTCTTTAAAGAAGGAAAATGCTGAGGAGATCCAATTGGGTAATCCTTTGGTCAGGGACAGGTCCAAGCGCGTGGAGTTGACCTGAATGATGGCAAGTCTCAATTCCTGAAGGGTCTGTTCAAATTCAGCTGTCCAATTCTGTAGCATATACTGAGAAAGACTTTTTGAAAAATTAGCTGCCCTAGTAAATTTATCATACTGAATGGAAGTAACGGACAATCCTGGAAACTTTTGTTCACATCCCAGCTGAGCTATTTGCCATAATACATCTAGTTGTTCCTGGACAAGATCTATGCGTTGATTAACCAGCATGAGACCTCCCTGTATCTTGACATTAGCTGAGGCCTGTTTATCCATGGTTGTGGTCACCGAGGCTGACAATGTGTTAATGGCATCAGTCGTCTGGACAGACAGAGCCAAGGCTGTCTGAACAAGGCCAAACCCAGTTCCTTGTTAGTGGTAAAAAAGCGGGGGAATACTTGAGCATTATACATCACCGGCATTGGGAGTGGAAATGTCGACATTATCCCCCAACGCTGCTCTCTCTTTGTTATTGTTGCCCTGGACATCACCAAGACGAGGGACATCAGTATTCCCTTGGTCAGTCTGGATTTTTCGGATGAGTCTTTCTGATATCCAAAATGGGTTGTCTTCATTCTGTGGAAAAACACAAACAGCTCCCCTGGATCTTATCAAAATAGGATCCGGTCCTTTCCATTTGTTACATAAAACATCTTTCCATTTAACCATCTCATTGGGCCTATCTGGCTCTGAACAATGACATTCAGCCGCAGTATGGCCATGAGCATCAAGATTTAAAAAATTGAGTGTAAAGAGTGCCATAGACACAGACACTCTTGGTACTCGGGGTAGAGCCTCGACTCCCCCTTTCTGTTTTAATAGATAGGATTTGAGGGTGCGATGCGCATGCTCAACAATACGCTGTCCTTGAGGGTTGTATGGAAGTCCAGTCAGGTGGGTCATGTCCATCTGACGGCAGAACTGCTGGAATTTTTGAGATGTATACGCTGGTCCACTATCAGTCTTAAGGAGTTTGGGTTTCCCCCAAGCACTCCATGCCCCAAGGCAATGTTGAATCACATGTGAGGCTTTTTCTCCGGTTAAAGGAGAAGCAAACATGATGCCAGAGCATGTGTCAATAGAGACATGTAAATATTGATTTCTCCCAAAGGAGGAAATATGCGTGACATCCATTTGCCAGACCTGTAATGGCCTGATGCCACGGGGGTTTACCCCTACATGAGGAGTAGATAAAATTTGACAACAATCTAAAGGCATTATTAAGTAATCAGAATCATTTCCAGTAGAACCAATCCCTCTGGCAGCTCGAGGAATATCAGAGGAAGGAAAACAGCCATGTAGGCTTGGAAAAATTATTAGTTGAGCTATTCTGTTCCCTTGTGATATAGAAAAGACAACTTGAGGACAAGAACAGAGAACCTGCAGTTCCCCTTTATAATCCTGATCTACAACTTCAGGGTGGACAATAAGACCTTGTAGGCTGCAAGAGCCTGCCTTTGTCTCCCAAGTCCTGGGATTAACGGCGTGTGCCACCACTGCTCGGCTCCTTTAAAGACCGGAAATGCCTGTTGCATTTTCCTTTGTTCCTCTCTGGGAATGAACAAGTCTGCTCATTGTCTCTCTTTCCATTGCCTCTCTGCGCAGGGCTGACGCATTACGCAGGGCGAGGGCTCCGCATAGGGCAGAGGTGCACTATGACCTTGAAGCTGACTGCCTGGAGGCCGAGCAGCATGCTGGCCTTCGTCAGCCGCTTTTGGCTTTTTCCTTAACTGACTAGCTATCATTTTATCTGGCTGGTACTTTTTTCTCTCATAACGAGCTGCTTCCTCCTCCAAGTCTGTTTCTTCAGAGAATTCTTCATCTGATTCAGAGCTACTAAGAGCTGGCTCCTTGAGCTCATCTAGTGATGGGTATAGGCTCCTTCTCCTAGAAACCTCTGCTGATTGATCTTTTTTCTTTTCCTTTTCCTTCTCCTTCCTTCCAATCTTTCCCCAGGTATTCTTCCCTGACATAAACGTTTCCTCGGGTTCAAGACCCGTGGAAAGGCCTATATACTTATTTTGTGCACCATGTTTCCTCTTTGCTTCTACTCTCTCTCCCCGCTTTACTTCTGATAGACTGCCTTGAGTTTCGTCCAGAATTATCCACCTTGCCTTAACCACTTGATAACATGGGAAAAGGAACAAAAAGGCTCCTAACACTGGAGAAAATTCAAGGCCAAACATACCTTGTAAAGCTGTTCCCCGCTTTACTTCTGATAGATTGTCTTGAATTTCGTTAGAAAGTTCAAGGCCAGACATACCTTGTAAAGCTGTTCCCCACTTTACTTCTGATAGACTGTCTTGAATTTCGTTAGAAAGTTCAAGGCCAAACCTACCTTGTAAAGCTGTAACGTGACCGTGACCCACAGTTCTGGTTCCAGAATGAGGGATCTTCCTTGCGCGGGTGATGGTAATTCCCGGGTGTCAGCACCACTTATTTTGAGCTTTTGTGTCCACCGGCAAGAACACGCTCAGGACAACTGGAATCTTCTGCGGCAAAAGCTTTATTGCTTACAACTTCAGGAGCAAGAGAGAGAATGGCAAAACCCCGTCCCTTTTAAGGAGAATTATCCTCTGCCTAGGACGTGTCACTCCCTGATTGGCTGCAGCCCATTGGCCGAGTTGTCGTCACAGGAAAGGCAGAGCACATAGAGTGGAGAACTACCCTTGGCACATGCGCAGATTATTTGTTTACCATTTAGAACACA
Organism: Mus musculus; assembly: GCF_000001635.26. Taxonomy (NCBI): domain Eukaryota; kingdom Metazoa; phylum Chordata; class Mammalia; order Rodentia; family Muridae; genus Mus; species Mus musculus. The sequence continues at coordinate 123,510,495 of NC_000086.7, forward strand.
AGGTGTCAGCGCCATCTTGTAATGGCGATTGTGAGTTCGGCTCCCCACAGTTTACCATTTTTTTCAGTTTGGACTAGTGAAGCTGCCTTGCTTCAAGCTTTTTAACTTTATGGCAAAAAGAATATCAGAGACTACATATTCTGACATAGAAAGATCAGTCTTATAATATAGTCATAATGATTTTTCTCTTTTCTCCATTGTGACCAGTTATTCTAACGCAATCTTAGACTGGTCTAGTAATAATTCCAATATTAGAGATTCATATTGAAGATAGCTAAAATTCTTAATTATCTAGAAAAGTTAATTTGGAGCTCAGACTCCAATTCCAGAGAATCTCTGGCCTTTCTGCTTATTCTCAAAGCCAGCTCCCCCACACTGGGAGCTCAAAGCCCGAGCTTGGTTGTTGCTAATTTGCAACTGAATGGAGTACCTGGAGTTCTTCAAAGAAATTTTATACTTTTACCTTTCATAGTCACACTTTTGTTTTACAATCAGGTCAGTTAATGCAGTTAAGACTCTCTGCAACAGATGTAAAACCTGGCCTCCAACAACGCAGGTGGCAGTTATTATTATTGTTCATCAAGAAGAATTCTAAATATATATTGTGGCTTTGGTCTGATTTGGGAATATGGTGTGCGATGAGGGCCTGACAGTCAGGGAAGGGCAACCAGATCACAGAGTCATACCAGTCTAAGACAGGGGTACATGCCAAAAGGCCGAGGTTGTTGATAAAACATCACAGTGCCATGTTTGTGTAAATTATTACACATCCTAGCTGCATGTAGTCCACTATGATGAAATTGGATGGTTCGGGAGGATCTGAGATCCCAAGACAGGCAGAGCTGCCAGCCACCATAATTCCAAGGCAGGACTTTAAAGCATAAATACATTTTATGCCTCAGTCCAGTTTTATTTAATATTATTTAAAGGGGGGGATATTACCTCCTTCCAGCCTAGCAAGGCTGGCTGAGACCATCTGCCCCTGAGGCAGAGCCACCTGCTGTGTGGCTTCTCATCCCTCTCCTTTGATATGCCACTACCTGCCACCTGCCTGAGGCTGAATCACTTCTCCAAGATCTTCCAGAGTTAACAAGGAACTGTGATTTCCTGGGATCCTACTAAAAGGCTGATCTGACAACTTCAAAGGAACTTTGTGTGACTGGGAATGGGCCTCCCCTCTTCTTTATAAAGCATGTTTGCCTACATTAAAGTTGAGTCTTGATCAGAATTCAGTCTTGACTCCATTTCATTGTTTACCCGCCTAGATTCCCTCTTTTCTTTCAGTTTCAAAATGCATTCCAGGCTCAAACCCAGACATGAGAGCCACAAGCCCGCCCCAACAGTGGGAGACTTCAATACCCCACTGTCACTAATGGACAGGTCATTGAATCAGAATCTAAACAAAGACACAGTCAAACTAAAAGAGGTTATGAAAGAAATGGATTTAACAGATGTCTACAGAACATTTCACCCTACAACAAAAGAATGCACTTCTCTGCACCTCATGGTACCTTCTGCAAAATTGATCATACTCTAGGGCTAAAAACAAGCCTCAACCAATTCCAAAAGTTGATAATAATCCTATGCATCCTCTCAGATCATCATGGACTAAGGCTGCTCTTCAATAACAACAAAAGAGAAAGCCCACACATACATGGAAATTGAACAATTCTCTACTCTATTAAAACTTGGTCAGGGAAGAAATAAAGAAAGAATTTAAAGATCTCCTGGAATTCAGTGAAGATGATAACACAACATACCTTATGGTACACAATGAAATCAGTGCTAAGAGGAAACTTCATGGCACTAAGTGCCCTCCTAAAGAAATTGGAGAGATCCTACACTAGAAACAACCTCACACATGAGAACTCTAGAGGGTTAGAAGGCAGAAGATAGTCATAATCTTGGCCAAAACCAACAAAATAGAAACAAAGAAAACAATACAAAGAATCAGCAATACCAAAAGCTGGTTCTTTGAGTGAATCAACGAGATAGAAAAAAACCCCTACCAAAACTAAATAAAGGGACTAGAGGCAGTATCTGAATTAACAAAATCAGAAATGAAAAAGGAGACATAAGAACAGAAATAGAGGAAATTCGAAAAAAAAAATCATCAGATCCTACTACAAAAGCCTGTACTCAACAAAACTAGAAAACTTAGATGAAATAGATAGATTTCTAGACAGATGTCATATGCCTAAGTTAAAGCAAGAGCAGGTAAACTTTCTAAATAGGCCCATATCCCCTAAGAAATCATTAAAAACCTCTCAACAAGAAAAGGCACAGGGCCAGAAGGCTTTATTGTAGAACTCTACTAGAACTTCAAAGAAGACCTAATAACAATATTCCTCAATCTATTCCATAAAATAGAAACAGAAGGAATACTACATAATTTATTCTATGAAGACACAATTTCTCTGATACCTAAACCACAAAAGGATTCAACAAAAACGAAAACTTAAGACCAGTTTTGATTATAAATATTGATGGAAAAATACTCAAAAAATTTTTTTAAACAGAATACAAGCACATGTCAAAACCACCTTTCAACATCAAGTAGAGTTCATTTTAGAGATGCCAGGTTGGTTCAATATACAAAATTTCATTAATGTAATCTACTATATAAACAAATTCAAAGAAATAAATCACATGATCATCTCTTTAGATACTGAAAAGGATTTGACAAATACAATTACCCTTCACGTTAAACATATTGGAGAGATCAAGAATTCAAGTTACAAATCTAAATATAACAAAAGCACTTTAATACAAACCAACAGCCAATATCAATATACACATGGAGATAATTGAAGCAAACCTACTAAAATTGGGGCAAGGCAAGGACTTCCCATCTCCCCATATCTATTCAATATAGTATTTGAAGTTCAAACGAGGACATTAAGACACACACACACACACACACACACACACACACACACACACACACACAAAGATCAAGGGGATGAAAATTGCAAAGAAGAAGGAAATGTATCACTATTGGCAGATGATATGATAGTATACATAAGTGACCTCAATAATTCTTCCAGAGAATTTCTATAGCTAGTAAGCAACTTTAGTAAAGTGGCTGGATATAAAAGTAAGTCAAATAAATCAGTAGCCTTTCTGTATACAAATGATAAACAAGCTGAAAAAGATATAAGGGCAACAACTCCCTTTACAATAGCCTCAAATAATATAAAATATCTTGGGCAAAATTCTAACCAAACAATTGAAAGTCCTGCATGACAATAACTTTAAGTCTCTGAAGAAAGAAAACGAAGAAGGTCTTAGAAAATTGAGAGATCTCTCATGCTCATGGACTGGCAGAATTAACATAGTAAAAATGGCCACACTACCAAAGGCGATCTACAGATTCAATGCAATCCCCATCAAAATCACAACAGAATTATTCAAAGACATACAGAGAGCATTTGTTAAATTAACCTGGAAAGAGAAAAAAACCCAGGATAGCAAAAAAAAAAAAAAAAAAAAAAAAAATCCTAATGATAAAAGAATGGCCTGGGGAATCACCATCCTTTTTCAAGGGCCATATAATGTGACAAGCTAATAACTAGAAAGTGATCATCCTGAAATGGCCTGTTTCAGATTATTATTATAATCTGCAACAGGTACACCCTTATTAAGCAAGGCTGTATAGGACTCATTTTCAGAAACAATCCTGCTATTAATATGCTTTTCCTGTTATTATTAAAGGTATATAACAATTACTAAGTATAGCACACCACTTTAGAACAGATCTCCAGAGATCCACGATGATGTAATGTCCTGTAGTAATGTTTCATAAACACATTGATGACTTAAGTCTTAAGAAAGATTCTATAACTTTTTTTTTTATCCCTGCCTCCTCCAACTTGCGCAGAGGCGGAAGCTCGGGTAAGTTCAAGATTCGGCATCACCCGTGATTCACCGCCATGGCCGAGGAAGGCACAGCAGCTGGAGGTGTAATGGACGTCAAGACTGCTCTACAAGAGGTGCTGAAGACCGCCCTCATCCACGATGGCCTAGCATGTGGCATACGCGAAGCTGCCAAAGCCTTAGACAAGCGTCAAGCCCATCTGTGTGTGCTCGCATCCAACTGTGATGTATGCGAGCTTGTATGTCAAGCTGGTGGAGGCACTTTGTGCTGAGCATCAAATCAACCTGATAAAGGTTGATACAACAAGAAATTAGGGGAATGGGTAGGCCTCTGTAAAATCGATCGTGAGGGCAAACCACGGAAGCTGGTTGGTTGCAGTTGTGTAGTGGTTAAGGACTATGGCAAAGAATCTCAGGCCAAGGATGTCATCGAGGAATACTTCAAGTGCAAGAAATAAATAAATTTTGGCTCATTAAAAAAAAAAAAGAAAGAAAGATTCTATAAGAATTCCTAAAATTATATCTGTGATTATTAAGCGCTTTTATAGTTGGACTGCTAGTAGGTCCTTTTCTTTCTTTTTTATTAGATATTTTCTTCATTTTAATTTCAAATGCTATCCCTAATGTCCCCTATACCCTCCTCCCTCCATGGTCCATAAAATACCCACTCCTGTTTCCTGTCCCTGGCATTCCCTTGTACTGAGGCATATGATCTTCACAAGACTAAGGTCCTCTTCTCCCATTAATGGCCTAAAAGGTCATCCTCTGCTACATATTCAACTAGAGACACAAGTTTTGGGGAGTACTGAGTATTTCATATTCTTGTTCCTCCTGTAGGGTTGCAGACCCCTTTACATTCTTGGGTACATTCTATAGCTCCATCATTGGGGGCCTTGTGTTCCATCCTATAGATGACTGTGATCATCCACTTCTGAATTTGACAGGAACTGACATAGCCTCATAAGAGACAGCTATAACAGGGTCCTGTCAGCAAACTCTTGCTGGAAGATATAATAATGTCAGTGTTTGGTGGTTGCTTATTGAATGGACGCCCTGGTATGGCAGTCTTTGGATGGTCCTTCCTTCTCTTTCAGCTCCAAACTTTGTCTCTGTAACTCCTTCCATGGGTATTTTGATCCCCATTCGAAGAAAGAACGAATTATCCACACTTTGATCTTCCTTCTTCTTGAGTTTCAAGTGTTTTGCAAATTGTATCTTGGGTATTAAAGTTTCTGGGCTAATATCCACTTATCAGTGAGAGCATATCATGTGAGTTCTTTTGTGATTGGGTTATCTCACCCAGGATGGTATCCTTCAGATACCATCCATTTGCCTAACAATTTCATTAATTCATTGTTTTTAATAGCTGAGTAGTATTCCATTGTGTAAATGCACCACATATTCTGTATCCATTCCTCTGTCGAGGGACATCGGGGTTCTTTCCAGCTTCTAGCTATTATAAATAAGGCTGTTATGAACACAGTGAAGCATGTGTCCTTATTACAAATTGGAACATCTACTGAGTATATGCCCAGGAGAGGTATTGTTGGATCTTCCTGTCCATGTCCAATTTTCTGAGGAACCACCAGACTGATTTCCAGAGTGGTTGTACAAGCTTGCAATCCCACCAACAATGGAGGAGTGTTCCTCTTTCTCCACATCCTCGCCAGCATCTGCTGTCACCTGAATTTTTGACCTTAGCCATTCTGACTGTTCTGAGGTAGAATCTCAGGGTTGTTTTGATTTGCATTTCCCTGATGATTAAGGATGTTGAACATTTTTTCAGGTGCTTCTCAGCAATTCAGTATTCCTCAGTTGAGAATTCTTTATTTAGCTCTGTACCCCATTTTTTACTAGGGTTATATGATTTTCTGGAGTCCAGTTTCTTGAGTTCTTTGTATATATTGGATATTTGTCCCCCATCTGATTTAGGATTGGTAAAAATCATTTCCCAATCTGTTGGTGGCCTTTTTGTCTTATTGACTAGTGTCTTTTGCCTTACAGAAGCTTTGCAATTTTATGAGGTCCCATTTGTTGATTCTCGATATTACAACACAAACCATTGATATTCTGTTCAGGATTTTTTTATCCTAGTGCCCATATCTTCAAGGCTTTTCCCCACTGTCTCCTTTATAAGTTTCAGTGTCTTTGGTTTTATGTGGAATTCATCGAACCACTTAGAACTGAGCTTTGTACAAGGAAATAAGAATGGATCAATTCACATTCTTCTGTATGATAACTGCCAGTTGTGTCAGCACCATTTGTTGAAAATGCTGTCTTTTTTCCCGTGGATGGTTTTAGTTCCTTTGTCAAAGATCAAGTGACCATAGGTGTGTGGGTTCCTTTCTGGATCTTTAATTCTATTCCATTGATCTACCTCTCTGTCACTGTACCAGTACCATGCAGTTTTTATCACAATTGCTCTGTAGTACAGCTTGAGGTTAGGCATGGTGATTCCACCATATGATCTTTTATTGTTGAGAATAGTTTTTGCTATCCTAGGTTTTTTGTTATTCCAGATTATCCCAAGCATTTGTCCCCGCCGGCAAGAACACACTCAGGACAACCAGAATCTTCTGCGGCAAAGCTTTTATTGCTTACTTATCAGGAGGGAAGACCACGAAACGGGAAAATGGCGCTGCTTATATAGCCCGCAGCCTGACGTTTCAGCACCTGATGTGGCCTGACAGCTCCTGATTCGTTGTTCACCCATCACCCCATTATTACGCCACGAGATGGGCAGTGACTAGGCGTGAGTTCACTCTTGCACTTGAGCATAAGGCTGTTTACTTGTTAGGTGCAGTGGAAGCCAGCACCATCTTATAATGGAGATTGCTCACGGTACGCACACGATTGCTCGCGGCACAGCTCTCCACATCTCCCCCTTTTTATTTTATTAAAATTTGAGGCTGGTCTAGGCCTCTGCAGTCATGTCCATCTGCTGTGGCTCCTGTCTTAGGTCATTCCTCAAATGTCACAGCCTTTCCTGTCATAGGGTAGCCATATCGCCACTGGGTCCCGTGTCTTAGGTTGGTCTGTGCATGAGGAAAGTTGCCCATCTCTGGATACCGCAGTACTGTGTGACAGTAACTGCTAAATGACCTAGGGCGAACTCTATAAAAGAGGCCCGCCACCAATGTCAACTAATTTTTGAGCATAGATAGCCAGATTTCAGGGGAGGCCCCTTGCTCGATGGCTGCAAGTGCTTGAGCAATCACAACCTTGTCATTTGTTTGTTGGGTTCTGAGCTTGCAAACTAAACAGAGCATAAAAACAAGTCCACAGAAGGTGGCAACACCAAATAAACCTACCCCCACCCATTCCTTAAAATAAGAAAAAGCAGATGAAATCCAGGAGGAGAGACCCTCTGTCAATGACAGGTCCACTCCTTTCGACTTGATCCTGAGAACAGCTGCTCTCAGGGTCTCAAGGGTCTCATCGAATCTTTCCTGGAAGATACAAAGAAATCTGCCTAGACAGATTAGCAAACATGTAAATATTGATTTTTCCCAAAGGAGGAAAAATGCGTGACATCCATTTGCCAGCTCAAAGAACGGGAGCTAATAGTGGAGCAGGACTGATAGCCTAGCCCTTGTAAAGTGTGTGATGACTGAGTTATGGGCCAGGTTTTTGGCCACCAGTGAGAAGAAATAATACTTTTGTCTGCTCCTGTATCTAAAATTCCCTTAAAATTTTCCCTTCTATAACTAACTCCAAGGATGGCCTGGCATCTAAAGGCATTATTAAGTAAGCAGAATCTTTTCCAGTAGAACCAATCCCTCTGGCAGCTTGAGGAATACCAGAGGAAGGAAATCAGCCATGTAGGCTTGGCAAAATTATTAGTTGAGCTATTCTGTCTTTTTGTAAAATAGAAAAGACACCTTGAGTGCCGGAACAGAGAACCTGAAGTTCCCCTTTATAATCCTGATCTCCAACTCCAGGGTGGACAATAAGACCTTGTAGGCTACAAGAGCCTGCCTTGTATATCTCTAATTGAACAACAGTCCTTAGCCCAATGATATCCTTTTCCACATTTAGTACACAATCCTGGTGCTGTCCTTTTTATAGGGGCTCTGCAGTCCTTTTTTAAATGTCCTGGTTTGCCACAACTAAAGCAAAGTTTGAGCTCAGTTGAATCCGAGCGCCTCCTCCCCTGCAGAATGGCTGCTGCCAATCCAGCATTAGTAAGCGGCCCTCCAAGCTCATGGCAAACCTTTAACCAGTCCTGTAACCCCTTACTCTTTCTAGGTGTAATTGCTGATCTGCATTCCTGCTTAGCTTGTTCATAAACCAATTGTTCAATTAAAGGCATAGCTGCTTCTGGGTCTCCAAATATCCTCCCTGCTGCCTCTGTCATTCTGTCCACAAAGTCTGAGAAGGACTCCTGTGCACCTTGAGTAATCTTGGTCAAATGCCCACTTGCCTCTCCCTTCTTAGAGAGTGCCTTCCATGCCTTAACAGTGGCAGCTGAGATCTGAGCGTACTCTTCCTAATGATAATCTGTTTGGTTAGCAGTATGCTGTCCCTGACCTGTAAGTAATTCAAACGTCCACGTTCTTTGGTCCCCTTCCATGGTGGCATTGGCCCTTGCCTGCGTCTGGCAGGAGTCCTGCCACAAGGCTTTCCACTCAAGATTCATTCCCATACTGGGGGCTGCAGCTTTTACTACAGTCTGCCAATCACCAGGAGTCATAGAGTGATTCGCAAGCCTTTTGACTTGTGCTATAGTGAAATTTGCACTGACTCCATAATTGCAAACTGTTTCTGCGAGGTCCTTAATCTGTATATACTCTACCGGAGCGTGAACACGCCCTCCCTCAGCTCCTTCAAAAACTGGGAACGCTTGCTGCACTTTTCTCTGTTCCTCTTTTGGAATGAATGAATCTGAATGATACCTCTGCACATAAAGCTCTGAATGGTACCTCTTCAAATAGGGCTGAGATGCACTAGGACCCTGAAGCCAACAGTCTGGAGGTCGAGCAGCAAGCTGGCTTTCGCCAGCCACTTTTTGCATTTTTCTAGACTGAGTAGCTCGCTTTTTATCTTGCTGGTGCCTTTCTCCCTTATAACGAACTGCTTCCTCCTCCAAGTCCGTTTCTTCAGAGGAGCTAAGTCCTTCTTCTGATTCTGAGCTACTAAGAGCTAGCCGCTTAAACTCATCTAGGGGCGGGTATAAGTTCCTTCTCCTAGAAACCTCCGCTGATTGATCTTTTTTTCTTTTCTTTTTCCTTCTCCTTCCTTCCAATCTCTCCCCAGGTATTCTTCCCTGACATTAACTTTTCCTCAGGTTCAAGACCCGTGGAAAGGCCTGTATGCTTAATTGGTGCACCATGTTTCCTCTTTGCTCCTACTCTCTCTCCCCACTTTACCTCTGATAGACTGTCTTGAATTTCGTCCAGAATTCTCGGCCCTGCCTTAACCACTTGCTGACATGTGAAAAGAAACAAAAAGGTTTCTAACACTGGAGAAAGTTCAAGGCCAGACATACCTCGTAATGCTGTAATGTCCCACAGTTCTGGTTCTGCCTCGTGAACGAGGGATCTCCCTTGCGCCAGTGTGACGGTAGTTCCTGGGTTCCTCGGTGCCACTTATTGCGAGCTTTTGTCCCCGCCGGCAAGAACACACTCAGGAAAACCAGAATCTTCTGCAGCAAAGCTTTTATTGCTTACTTATCAGGAGGGAAGACCCCAAACCGGGAAAGTGGCGCTGCTTATATAGCCTGAAGCTTGACGTTTCAGCACCTGATGTGGTGTGACAGCTCCTGATTCGTTGATCATCCATCACCCCATTACTACGCCACGAGATGGGCAGTGACTAGGCATGAGTTCACTCTTGCACTTGTGCATAAGGCTTGTTTACTAGTTAGGAGTAGTGGAAGCTAGCACCATCTTATAATGGCAATTGCTCGCAGCAAGGCTCTCCACACCAGATGCATTTGCAAATTGCCATTTCTAACTTGGTGAAGAATTGAGTTGGAATTTCCATGGGGATTGCATTGAAGCTGTAGATTGCTTTCGTCAGGATAGCAAATTTTTGTCTATATTAATTCTGCCAATACATGAGCATGGGAGATCTTTCTTTCTTCTGAGATCTTCTTCAATTTTTTTTCTTCAGAGACTTGAAGTTTGTATCATACAGATATTTCCCTTCCTTAGTTAGATTCACACCCAGATATTTTATATTATTTAGGACTACTGTGAAGGGTGCTGTCTCCCTAATTTCTTTCTCATCCTGTTTTTCTTTATGTAGAGAAAGGCCACTGATTTTTTTTTTTGATTTAATTTTATATCCAGCTACTGCATAGAAGCTGTTTATCAGGTTTAGAAGTTCTCTGGTGGAATTTTTAGGGTCACTTATAGATATGATCATATCATCTCCAAATAGTGATGTTTTGACTTCTTGTTTTCCAATTTCTATCCCCTTGATCTACTTCTGTTTTCCAATTGCTCTGGCTACGATTTCAAGTGCTATATTGAATAGATAGGAAGAAAGTGGGCAGCCTTGTCTAGTCCCTGATTTTAGTGGGATTGGTTTTAGTTTCTCTCCATTTAGTTTGATGTTGACTACTAGTTTGCTATATATTGTTTTTATTATGTTTAAGTATGGGCCTTGAATTCCTGATTTTTCCATGACTTTTATTATGAATAGGTGTTGGATTTCGTCAAATGATTTCTCAGCATCTAAGGAGATGATCATGTGGTTTTTGTTTTTGAGTTTGCTTATATAGTGGATTACGTTGATGTGTTTCCTTATATTAAACCATCCCTGCATCCCTGGGATGAAGCCTACTTGATCATTATTGATGATCTTTGTGATATGTTCTTGGATTCGGTTTGCATGGACTTTATTGAATATTTTTGCATCTATATTCATAAGGGAAATTGGTCTGAAGTCCTCTATTTTGTTGGGACTTTATATGGTTTAGGTATCAGAGTAATTGTGGCTTCTATAGAATGAATTGAATAGAGTACCTTCTGTTTCTACTTTGTGAAATAGTTTGAGGACAGTTGGAATTAGTTCTTTTTTGAAGGTCTGATAGAACTCTGCACTAAACCCATGTGGGCGGTCCTGGGCATTATTTGGTTGGGAGACTATTAGTGACTGCTTCTATTTCTTTAGGGGATATGGGGCTGTTTAGATCTTTATTCTGATCTGGATTTAACTTTGGTACCTGATTTCTGTCTAGAAAATTGTACATTTTGTCCAAGTTTTCCAGTTTTGTTTAGTATAGCCTTTTGTAGTAGGATCTGATGATGCCTAGGATTTCCTCAGGTTCTGGTCTTATGTCTCCCTTTTCATTTCTGATTTTGTTAATTAGGATACTGTCCCTGTGCCCTCTGGTTCGTCTGGCTAAGGGTTTATCTATCTTGATAATATTTTCAAAGAACAGGTTCCTGGTTTGGTTGATACTTGAATAGTTCTTTTTGTGCCCACTTGGTTGATTCCAGCCCCGAGTTTGATTATTTCCTGCTATCTACTCCCCCTTGTAAATTTGCCTCCTTTTGTTCTAGAGCTTTTAGGTGTGCTGTCAAGCTCTTAGTGTGTGCTCTCTCTAGTTTCTTTTTGGTGGCACTCAGAGCTATTGGTTTTCTTTGTGGGACTACATTCATTGTGCCCCATAAGTTTGGGTATATTGTCCCTTCATTTTCATTAAACTCTAAAAAGTGTTTAATTTCTTCTTTATTTCTTCCTTGACCAAGTTATCATTGAGTAGAGTGTTTTTCAGCTTTCATGTAAATGTTGGCTTTCTATTATTTATTTTGTTATTGAAGATCAGCCTTCGTCCAATGTGATGTGATAGGGTGTATGGGATACTTTCAATATTTTTTTGAGTCCTGTTTTGTGACTGAATATATGGTCAATTTTGGAGAAGGTACCATGAGGTGCTGAGAAGATGTTATATCCTTTTGTTTTTGGGTAAAATGTTCTGTAGACATCTATTAAATCCATCTGTTTCATAACTTCTGTTATCTTCAATGTGTCTCTGTTTAGTTTCTATTTCCAGGATCTTTCTATTGATAAGAGTGGGTTGTTGAAGTCTCCCACTATTATGGTGTGCAGTGCAATGAGTGATTTGAGCTTTACTAAAATTTCTTTAATGAATGTGGATGCCTTTGCATTTGGAGCATAGATATTCAGAATTGAGGGTTCATCTAGGAAGATTTTACCTTCCATGAGCATTAACTGTCCCTGTTTGTCTTTTTTGATAACTTTGGGTTGGAAATTGATTTTATTCTATATTAGAATGGCTACTCCAGCTTATTTGTTCAGACCATTTGCTTGGAAAATTGTTTTCCAGCCTTTTACTCTGAGGTAGTATCTGGTTTTGTCCCTGAGGTAGGTTTCTTTTATGGAGCAAAATGTTGTGTATCGTTTATATAGCCAGTCTGTTAGTCTATGTGTTTTTATTGGTGAATTGATTCCAGATTAAGACAACTTCAGACCAACTTCTCTTATGAATATCAATGCAAAAATACTCAATAAAATTCTCCCCAAACTAAAAGGGCTATTAGGTTCTTTTCTGATAGTCAAAACTGCAATGAGAACTGCCAGTTTTCCAAGTGTCACTGGCTAATTGCTCTTAGATAGTAACTAGGCTTTCTCCTACTCAAAGCACATTCCAAGAGGTTGTATAACAATTAACCAAAGGTCATCAGAAGGGAACTAATGATTTATTATAGGTTCTAGGGTAGAAGATAAAATATTGATTGGATTTACCTATACAAAACTTCACTAATATCTTAGTTATGGTTTGATACCTTCAGTGAACCTGTTGATCTGAGACAGTTGATGAACTTTGTAACATGTGGTCAAGTATTCTGAAATACGTATAAGTGCTGAGGGCAAAGAGACGAGGAAAATCAAGAGAGAATTTTTTTTTTTTTTTTTTTTTTTTTTGCCTTTCTCCACTTAGACTAATTTTTTTTCCTTTTCCCCACTTTGAAGAATTTTTCCCTTTCCCCACTTAGGATCTTTCTGCTTTTCCGGTTATATAACTTTCATATAAAATGTTTTATAACTTAGTAATAACTTCTATAATCACTTCTCTAAATTCCTTCTCTTTCTGTGACATCTGACTAGTAGGCCATCACTGCAAAGAGAGGCCCATTGGACTTGCAAACTTTATATGCCCCAGTACAGGGGAACACCAGGACCAAAACAGGTTAGTGGGTGGGTAGGGGATTGGGGGTGGGTGGGTATGGGGGACATTTGGGATAGCATTGAAAATGTAAACGAGGAAAATACCTAATTAAAAAAAATGTGTAGCCCAGACTGGCCTCGAACTCGTGATCCTCCTGCCTCTGCCTCCTTCAGCAAATCCTATCTGCGTCCACCACTACAGGCATAACAACAGATCCTGAAGAAATCCAAAACACCATCAGATCCTTCTACAAAAGGCTATACACAACAAAATTGGAAAACCTGGGCGAAATGGACAAATTTCTCGACAGATACCAGGTACCAAAGTTGAATCAGGATCAAGCTACTCAGCTATTAAGAAACAAAGACATCCTGAGCTTTTCAGGCAAATGGATGTAACTCGGAAATATCATTCTGAGTAAGGTAACTCAGAACCAAAAGGACATGCATGGTATATACTCATTAATAAGTGGATATTAGCCAAAAAAGTGTAGAATACCCACTATACATTCCGCAGAACTTAAAAAGGTTATCAAGCCACAAGGCCCAAGTGAGGATACCTCAATCCCACTTGGAAGGGAGAAGAAAGAAATCACAGGGTGGGGGTGGGGGTGGGGGTGGGGGGAAGGTCTCAAGTGGGGAAGAGGACCAGGAGTACTAGAGAAGAACATGATCAGGTATTGGGTAGAGAAAAACAAAAAACAAAAAAAAAAAACAAAAAAAAAAAAACAAAAACTGAAGCCCTGAGGGCCAGCAGAAAGAATGAAAACAGGCAACCTATGGAGGTATGACATTGGGGGACCCTCCAGAATGTACCAGAGCCCTGGGAGGTGAGAGACTCTCAGGACTCAAATGGAGGTACCTTAGATGAAATGCCCTACAGTGGGGAGTAGGAACTTGTAGATGGGGAGTAGGAACTTGTAGAATCCACATCCAGTAGAAAGATAAGGAAGGCATCAAGTGAGTGATGGGGTTGCCATCCAACGTCAAAAGCTCTGACCCAGAACTATTCCTGTCAAAAAGACCTTCAGGAACAAAAACAGAGAAGAGCCTGATGGAAATGAGGTCCAGTGAAAGGATCAAGGTGGGGCCCAGCTTGGGGAATGGCCCAAGTCCTTACACTACTAGTGAGGCTATGGAATGCTCACAAAATGGGGCCTATCATGACTGTACTCCGAATGACCCAAAAAGCAGCTGGAAGAGTCAGGTGCAGATATTTACACCCAAACAATGGACAGAAGCTGCTGATCCCTCTGGTTCAATGAGGGAAAAGCTGAAAGAAGCTGAGGAGGAGGGCATCCCTGTATGAGGACAAACAGTCTCATTTAACCTCTGATCTCCAAGACCACTTTGACACTGCGCCACCAACCAGGCAGAATATACCAGCTGACATGATGCCCCAAACACATATACAGCATAGGACTGCCTGGTCTGGGTTTAGTCAAAGAAGATGTACCAAACCCTCAAGAGACTGGAGGCCATAGACAGTCTCTTGGGGAGGTCTGGTGAGGTTGGTGGTGAAGACAATTTTGTGGAATTGGTGGGCGGTGGTATGGGATGTGGAACAGTCTGAGGGTGGACCTGGAGGGGTATAACACCTGGAGTATGAAGAAAAGATTAAATAAATCAAAAAAGATAAATAAATAAATAAATAAATAAATAAATAAATTCTAAATGAAAACTGGCCTTTAAAGAAGGTTTCTTTCTTTTGAGTACATTCTCTCTCTCTCTCTCTCTCTCTCTCTCTCTCTCTCTCTCTCTCTCTCTCTCTCTCTCTCTCTCCTCTTTCCTCTTCCTTCTCTTCCTATTTCTCATTTGCTGCTTTGCTCCAGAATATTTCTCAAAAGTCACCTATTATTCTACCTATGTTTAGAAGGGAGTGAGTCTCTGCCTCTTTAAGGTATCTAGGGGAGTTTTTTTCCTATTACAATTAAAATGAGAGTATTGGCCTGGAAATTACCCAATGCTTGTTTTGTAATGTGTGGCATTTTCCTGATACTTCCAGAGGAGTTCCTACTGATTGAAAATTTTGTGTCTGTGTATCAGAGGGAGAAAAATAAATGGAGAAAGAGAGGATAAGGTGGGAGTACTCATTGTTTTTTAATTGCTGAGAAATAATCTATGCATTAGACACACCAGTGCTTTGGTCATTTCCCAGATAAAACACGTGCTTTTAGCTAACAAAGATTACAAACAAATATATTAAAAATATGTAAGTATATTTTTGTGAGAATATGTTTTCCATTGATTTAATTATCAGAAATAATATTTTTCAGTCCTATACTTAATTTGTGTAGCCCCTAGATAGAGATTCCCTGAAATATGTGTACTTGGGCTTTTGAAATATATTGAGATAGCTATCCAGGCTCTATTCTAATCTATCAGAACAATGTATGTCAGTTATAATAAGTATATAATATCCCTAATATAATTACTGAATAATATATAGATATACCAAGGCATCAAACTTTAGCCCTTAGAGATGCCCAGACAAAGATAGCTGTTAATAAATAGCTCTGAAAAGATAGTTAATAAAATTTATATTTGTCCACTTTTGTGAAGTAAAACCCCTCTGCACAGATATTTCTTTCATGATAGGGAATAGAGGTCCTAACTGTCACAGGAACAGATTTATATAGTTTGTCAAAGAATTCTTTACATGATTACAAAAGAGGTCGAATATACATGATATAGACTTTAGTTGAATTGAACTTTTATAAAGAGAACTTTGATAAAAAATAATATTTACTCTATGGGTGCTTTCAAAAAATAGAATGGTTTGCATGGAACAAGTTAGTATTGGAAGGATTAAAAGTTCCAAGCTATCCTTGGTTACATACTAAGTTTGGGCCAGCCTAGGCTATATGACAACCTGTCTGAAAATAGGAAATTACTGGAACCAGTAGTTTATCTTTATGAATCCTGTACTTTGGAGACTGAATCATGAGCAATATCAGACGTACAAGGACTATCAGTGCCAGAAAGTATAAACAGAATTTCCCAAACAAAAATAATTTAAGAGTTATACTTAGGGGCTTGATTATGTTGCCACGGAATAAAAGCACTTTGAGATGAGAGTGGTCAGTAATGAGGAGTGAGTATTGCTCTTGCACAGGACTCACGTTGGGTAGCTCGCAGTCACCTTCAGCTTGAGCTTCAGGAGGCCTCTAGCACCTGTGGGCATGTGCATTTACTTACATATGTATGTATGTACCAACACACACACACACACACACACACACAAACTTAAATAATAGGGAAACGTACTTTGCATCTATCAGTTTAAAGGAAGTTTGATTTGAATGTACTTAAAAGAGGTGCCTCATAACCAAAGTATGAAATCTGCTAGTCTTCCACAAATTAGGTGACTCAGAGCCACTAGTCAAATAAATTACACCCTAGACTTGGGCATCCATGAGGTCCACTGGATAAGTGTGGATAGAGATTGATGGTAGAGCTATTGGATTATGTAAGGGGAGGCTTAAATAAAACTGAGAGATTCACAGACTCATGTGATATAAGCTGGCTTTTGTTTGTGTGTTGGTATTATATAGTATTATAATCCTTACTTGCTTTCAAGACATATTTCATATAGTTCAGACTGTCCTTTATCTCACTTAATAGCTCAATATGACTATGAACCACTGATACTCCTGCTTTCACTTTCCAGAACAGCTAGGATTAAAGAGAGGTACCAGCATGCCCTACTTGATGCAGTTTTAGAGATCAAACCCAAGGCTTTATGCATGAGAATAAAGTACTCTACCAATTCTACTTCTGCAGCTGCAAGCCTTCCTGTTAAGGACAAGTCCAAGACAACATTTCTTATCCTTAACACATCATGCCTATGGCTGTATTCATTAAAGCCCTCTGCTGTTTAATGTAATATGAACTTCACACAAGTCAGAGCCATTTGAGAATATTCAATTTCAATTGAGAAAATAACCCTATCAAACTTTTGCCTGAAAAAGGCTTTGTTGAATTTTATTAATTAATGATTGCTATGGAAGGATATCCCAGTTGGCAGTATCAGCTCTGGACTGTTGGTACTGGATGCTTAAAAAAAAAAGTAGGCTGATCTACATAGGGAGGTTCTGAGTCCAAAACAAAACAAAAATAAAATCAATAACAAAAACAATAACAAAAACAAAGAAACACAAAACGGAAGGTTAATGAGATGCTAAGCAAATAAAGCACTTGCTAAGCAAGTGTGAGGCCTTCATTCCATTCTCAGAACATACATGAATGTAAAGAGGGAACTGCATTCAGCAAAGTGATGCTCTGACTTCCCCATGTGCTCTAGATCACATATGCTACCACATAATAATAATAGTAATAATAATAATAATAATAATAAATAATGTGTTTTTAAAATGAAAAGAAAATTTTATTCAGTCATATTATATTAGGCTTATTAAAAAAAAAAAAAAAAAACTAGCACCGAGGAAGAGAAAATGGAGTAGTATTGATAGTTTGAGGCAAGCATGAACTACATTAAGAAGGTTAGCACCTTATAACTTTCTGTAGGTATCCTGGCCAAAACAAGGTACATGAAAGTTTATTTTACACACAAATTCAGACTATAGTCCATCACTGTTGGGGCATCAGTGCAACAGGAAGTAGCAGAAACTTGACACAAGTCAAGAGTAGAGATCAAGGAATTGATGTGTGTATGCTTACTAGAGCTTAATTTGCTTTCTTTATTCTCATACACTCCAGAATCCCCATCGTAGATAACGTTGCCACAACAAGGGAAGTTCTTCCCGTATAAATTAAAAGTAATCAAGATGCAGGCCCACAACCATGCTCACAGACTAAGTAGTATAGACAATCCTTCATTCAGATTTCCCTCCCAGGCAATTCTATATTGTGTTAAGTATATAATATTAACCATCAAAGCTTCATTCATTGTTAACCTGTCACATAGACACATCACATTATGTTTTAGACATAACCTACCAACCCTTATTTCCAAAGTTCTCTGTGTGTTTAATAATGCAAAATACAGTCCAACTTTAAAAGTCCTCATAGTCTTTAAAAACTTTACCACATCAAAAAATGTATTGTGATATCCTGTAGAAAATTATGTTATTGCTATGCATGATGGAATAATGTAAGAATTCTTATCCCAAAATAAAAATAAGTATCTAGGAATAGCAAGTGATGATTATACAAAAAGCCAAAATCAAGCAGAGAAATGAAATCCTCCAGTTCTGGTGCTTTTCATGGAGAAATCAGCTTTGGTGTCCCAATCCCTCTACATATGCTATCTTCAGCACACACAGATTTTCTCAGCATTTAAACTGATTCCATTTCTCACCTCCAGATGTCCTTGTCCAGACATTAGATCATGTCCCATCATCCTGGCATTTCTAATACTCTGGAATCTCTACAGTAGCTTAAACTTTACCTTCATAACTTCATGCAACAGCCTCTTGGGGCTTCTTTGCCAGGATTCAAACTCTGTCACACAGCTCTTGGCCTCAGCTGTTCTTAAAGACTCTCTTAGTATTTCATCTTTCATATATTAAATTTAGAAAAATGTAGACATTGCCACCAAATTTCATGACTAGCCCAAGAGGTAACCTAGTTTTACTGGACCATAGCTGTATCATCTTCTCTGTGCTGACCATTAGGAAATACAATCCTATGGGCAGGTCATCTTTGTTTTAAATGGTACCAATCTCTTATATTGACAGCTGCTTTATTGTCAGTATTCTGCTTTTCCTAAACTTGAAGCTTTCCTAGCTACCTTTTCTTCACAAACTAAATTAACTAATTTTCTTTAAATCCAAGCTCCGTCTCAGGTCCACCAGATAGATACAGGCAGAGTAAGCCAGATTCTTGGCCAAAATATCATAGAAGTAAACCTTAGCCTTATTCTGGGTAAGAGTCTATTTTCCCTTGAAATATCTTGAGCTGGTTCCCAATGTCTGCATTTCTCTCAACATTCCTATCTTTCAAACTCACATTATGACAATCTGTAACATTTCTTTAAAAGCATTCAATGGCTTTTCTACCAAAAAGTGCCAAATTCTTCCACATCCTTAGCACAAAAGAGTAACAAAAGCCTCATAGCCACATAGTCAGCTTTAATGCTTTACGTCATTCTTCTCTGATTGTGAGTATGGATATAATATGACTACAGTAATTTCCCTACTTTAACCCTTTTAACTTTTTTAGGTTTGAAGTTGGTCCATAGAGTTGTGAGTTTGTAACATTCTCTTAAAACATTTTAAATATTTTTCACACAAAATGAAGATGTTTTATTTCCATTTTTAATTTTATTACATTTAATTAAAATATAATTACATCTCTCCCCCTTTTACCTTTAATCCCTCCAGTCTATTCCATGTTACCACTCACTCTCAAATTCGAGTATTTCTTTCTTGGATTATTATTGTTTTGCACACACACACACACACAATGCTTAATCCAGGTTTATGATTTGTATTTATGTGGTTTCAGGACTGATGACTTTATATTGGTCAATCACAGGGCTTAGAGAGATCAATGTTCCTTTTCTCACTAGTCATTATCTACCTGTAGTACTTTTGCTGTGGTTGGGAACACTGAAATTTTTCTCCTTCCACATTAAAATGTTTATTGATACTTTTATTATTCATGATTTGGTTAAGCAGGCATTACTAGGAGAGGTGGTTTCATGGCAGAAGTCCTGAAATTCTGACTCATACTGGATGCAGTTGTGCTATTATATCAATTGAGGCTAGGCTACGCATGATATATTGATCTTTGCATTATGCCCAGTGTGGATTTCTGTAACAGGTTCCATTTATGGTAAAGAGAAATTTCTTAGATGAGGGTGAAAAGTACACTTCTAATACAATACTGGATTTTCTTCCTGTTGTGTGGACCCTGTGTTCAATTAGATAGCTGCTTAAAATCTTTTAATCTAGATTTATTTAGCTATAATTTAACATATAATAGTCCCAGTTACCAGATCTATACTTTTTCACTAAGTATGTTATCTTTTGTAATCATATCTAAAGTTAATGTATCTAAAAAGTTTGACCATGTTTCATCAGCACTAGTATCATTGGCAAATGTAAAACATACAGAGTTCCCAAAGCTTTTTAATCATTCCCAATTCTAAGGTATACTAATTTTAGTTTTAAATACCTCTCCTGGGCATATATCCAGAAGATGCCCCAACTGGTAAGAAGGACACATGCTCCACTATGTTCATAGCAGCCTTATTTATAATAGCCAGAACCTGGAAAGAACTCTGATGCCCCTCAACAGAGGAATGGATACAGAAAATGTGGTACATCTACACAATGGAGTACTACTCAGCTATATAAAGAATGAATTTATGAAATTCCTAACCAAATGGATGGACCTGGAGGGCATCATCCTGAGTGAGGTAACACATTCACAAAGGAACTCACACAATATGTACTCACTGATAAGTGGATATTAGCCCCAAACCAAGGATACCCAAGATATAATATACAATTTCTAAACACATGAAACTCAAGAAGAATGAATACTGAAGTGTGGACACTATGCCCCTCCTTAGAATTGGGAACAAAACACCCATGGAAGGAGTTACAGAGACAAAGTTTGGAGCTGAGATGAAAGGATGGACCATGTAGAGACTGCCATATCCAGGTATCCACCCCATAATCGGCATCCAAACGCTGACACCATTGCATACACTAGCAAGATTTTATTGAAAGGACCCAGATGTAGCTGCCTCTTGTGAGACTATGCCGGGGCCTAGCAAACAAAGAAGTGGATGCTCACAGTCAGCTAATGGATGGATCACAGGGCTCCCAATGGAGGAGCTAGAGAAAGTAGCCAAGGAGCTAAAGGGATCTGCAACCCTACAGGTGGAACAACATTATGAACCAACCAGTACCCTGGAGCTCTTGACTCTAGCTGCATATGTATCAAAAGATGGCCTAGTCGGCCATCCCTGGAAAGAGAGGCCCATTGGACACGCAAACTTTATATGCCCCAGTACAGGGGAACGCCAGGGCAAAAAAGGAGTGGGTGGGTAGGGGAGTGGGGGTGGGTGGGTATGGGGGACTTTTGGTATACATTGGAAATGTAAATGAGCTAAATACCTAATAAAAAATGGAAAAAAAAAGAAATGCTTTCATTGTGTCCCATAGGTTTGGGTATGTTGTGGCTTCATTTTCATTAAACTCTAAAAAGTCTTTAATTTCTTTCTTTATTCCTTCCTTGACCAAGGTATCATTGAGAAGAGTGTTGTTCAGTTTCCACGTGAATGTTGGCTTTCCATTATTTATGTTGTTATTGAAGATTAGTCTTAGGCCATGGTGGTCTGATAGGATACATGGGACAATTTCAATATTTTTGTATCTGTTGAGGCCTGATTTGTGACCAATTATATGGTCAATTTTGGAGAAGGTCCCGTGAGGTGCTGAGAAGAAGGTATATCCTTTTGTTTTAGGATAAAATGTTCTGTAGATATCTGTTAAGTCCATTTGTTTCATAACTTCTGTTAGTTTCACTGTGTCCCTGCTTATTTTCTGTTTCCACGATCTGTCCATTGTTGAAAGTGGTGTGTTGAAGTCTCCCACTATTATTGTGTGAGGTGCAATGTTTGCTTTGAGCTTTACTAAAGTGTCTTTAATGAATGTGGCTGCCCTTGCATTTGAAGTGTAGATATTCAGAATTGAGAGTTCGTCTTGGAGGATTTTACCTTTGATGAGTATGAAGTGTCCCTCCTTGTCTTTTTTGATAACTTTGGGTTGGAAGTCAATTTTATCCAATATTAGAATGGCTACTCCAGCTTGTTTCTTCAAACCATTTGCTTGGAAAATTGTTTTCCAGCCTTTCACTCTGAGGTAGTGTCTGTCTTTTTCCCTGAGATGGGTTTCCTGTAAGCAGCAGAATGTTGGGTCCTTTTTGTGTAGAAAGTCTGTTAGTCTATGTCTTTTTATTGGGGAATTGAGTCCATTGATATTAAGAGATATTAAGGAAAAGAAATTTTTGTTTCCTTTTATTTTTGTTGTTAGAGTTGGCACTCTGTTCTTGTGGCTGTCTTCTTTTTGTTTTGTTGAGGGATTACTTTCTTGCTTGTTCTAGGGTGTGATTTCCGTCCTTGTATTGCTTCTTTTCTGTTATTATCCTTTGAAGGGCTGGATTCGTGGAAAGATATTGTGTGAATTTGTTTTTTTTGTGGAATACTTTGGTTTCTCCATCTATGGTAATTGAGAGTTTGGCCAGGTATAGTAGCCTGGGCTGGCATTTTTGTTCTCTTAGTATCTGTATAACATCTGTCCAGGCTCTTATGGCTTTCATAGTCTCTGGTGAAAAGTCTGGTGTAATTCTGATAGGCCTTCCTTTATATGTTACTTGACCTTTCTCCCTTACTCTTTTTAATATTCTCTCTTTATTTAGTGCATTTGTTGTTCTGATTATTATGTGTTGGGAGGAATTTCTTTTCTGGTCCAGTCTATTTGGAGTTCTGTAGGCTTCTTGTATGATCATGGGCATCTCTTTCTTTATGTTTGGGAAGTTTTCTTCTATTATTTTGTTGAAGATATTAGCTGGCCCTTTAAGTTGAATATCTTCATTCTCATCAATTCCTATTATCCGTAGGTTTGGTCTTCTCATTGTGTCCTGGATTTCCTGGATGTTTTGAGTTAGGATCCTTTTGCATTTTGTATTTTCTTTGACTGTTGTGTCGATGTTCTCTATGGAATCTTCTGCACCTGAGATTCTTTCATTTCTTGTATTCTGTTGCTGATGCTTGCATCTATGGTTCCAGATCTCTTTCCTAGGGTTTCTATCTCCAGTGTTGCCTCGCTTTGGGTTTTCTTTATTGTGTCTACTTCCCGTTTTAGTTCTAGTATGGTTTTGTTCATTTCCATCACCTGTTTGGATGTGTTTTCCTGTTTTTCTTTAAGGACTTCTACCTGTTTGGTTGTGTTTTCCTGCTTTTCTTTAAGGGCCTGTAACTCTTTAGCAGTGCTCTCCTGTAATTCTTTAAGTGACTTATGAAAGTCCTTCTTGATGTCCTCTATCATCATCATGAGAATTGTTTTTACATCTGGGTCTAGATTTTCGGTTGTGTTGGGGTGCCCAGGACTAGGTGGGATGGGAGTGCTGCGTTCTGATGATGTTGAGTGGTCTTGATTTCTGTTAGTAGGATTCTTACATTTGCTTTTCGCCATCTGGTAATCTCTGAAGCTAGCTGTTATAGTTGTCTCTGTTAAGAGCTTGTTCTTCAGGTGACTCTGTTAGCCTCTATAAGCAGACCTGGGAGGGTAGTTCTCTCCTTATTTTCAGTGGGCAGAGTATTCTCTGCAGGCAAGCTCTCTTCTTGCAGGGAAGGTACCCAGATATCTGGTGTTCGTACTGGACTCCTGGCAGAAGTTGTGTTCCACTCACTAGAGGACTTAGGATCCCGTGTGGAATCCTGTGTGGGCCCTTGCGGGTGTCAGGTGACTCTGCTGGCAAGGTACCCTGGTGCTCGAGTGGAATGGAAGGGTCTTGTGCCCCAGGTCAGGCCCGGGTAGTCTGCTTCCCTATTTACCAAAGTCTCAGGTTCTGCGCAATTGGATTGGGGCAGGCGCTATGTTCCACTCACCAGAGGTCTTAGGATCCCATGGGGAATCCTGTGTGGGCCCTTGGGGGTGTCAGGCGACTCTGCTGGCAAGGTACCCCGGGGCTCGAGTGGAGCAGAAGGGGCTTTTGCCCCAGGTCAGGCCTAGGTAGTCAGCTTCCCTATTTACCGCAGTCTCAGGTTCCCCACGATTGTATTGGGGCAGGCTCTGTGTTCCACTCACCAGAGGTCTTAGGATCCCGTGGGGAATCCTGTGTGGGCCCTTGCGGGTGTCAGGCGACTCCGCCGGCAAGGTACCCCGGGGCTCGAGTCGGATTAACAACTTTTGGATTAGAATGGCTAGAAGATAAATACGAAAAGCAAATTAAAATTAAGTTAACTATTGGGTAAGCAAGCCTAATTAATATGCTTTATTGGCAAAACCAGAAACTAATATAGAGAAAACCATCAAAGTTTCAACTTTGAGGTCAAAAGAGCTTTGAAACAAAAACCTTTTTAAAAGTAGGGATGTGAAAATTTTAATTTCTCATTTGTTTAGTGTTGCATGAGACTGTTGAAAAGATAGTGACAATGGGATAGAAGTCAACATAAGATTCAAAGTCACACAAAACATTAAAATAGACAGCATTTGCTGAATAAAAGTATAATTTTAAAACTTAGTGAAATATTTATTAGTAAAATACTATTTGAAAGCATGTGGCAATGATAGCAGTCTAATGCCCACACTAAAACCTTAGCTTATCTTTGGAGTTATTAATAGTATGCCAAAATTGTCATGTCTTCCTTTGAGACACGGATGCATTTGATGAAATCATATTCTCTCTAAACTTTTCATGACATCATCACTGCTGACAAGTATGAAGAAAGCAATGACTTGACTAGTTATTGGTGTTGCAGTAAGTTTGTATTTTATTTTATTTACATTCCAAATATCCCACCTCCTGATCCCACCTCCTACAGTTCTTCAACCCATTCTTCTTCCCCATTTCCTCTGAGAGGGTGTTCCACAAGCCACCCACCCCATCTCACCTCAACATATCTCACACCAGCATCCCTGATGCATCAAGTCTCTCCAGAATTCGGTCTATCCTTTCCAACTGGGCTGGAAAAGGCAGTACTCTGCTACATATGTGCCAGGGGCCATGGACTAGCCCAAGTATGCTCTTTGGCTGGTGGCTTAGTCTCTCAGATCTTCCAGGGAGTTTGGGTTAATCGATACTCTTGGTAATCCTATGGGGTTGTCATCTTCTTCAGTTCCTTCAAACTTTTCCCTAACTCTTCTGTATGCGTCCAAAGATTAGCTGTAATTATCTGCATCTGTTTCAGTCAGTTGCTGTTAGAGACACTAGGGGCCCTGTCTATCAATTGGAGGTGGTCTTTCCAGGTTCCATCTCCCCACTGTTGGGTATTTCGGCTAAGATCACCACCGAGTTCTGGGAGCCTCTCACATCCCAGGTCTCTGGGACTTTCTAGAGTTCCTAAGAGCTCCCCACCACCAGATTACACGCCTGGTACCTGGATCAGACACTCTGAAACTGGAATCATAGATGATTTCAACTTACAAAGAATGTGTAGAGAATCGAATGTTTTCTCTGGAAGAGTACTGGCTATCACTCCTCACCACTGAGCAATCTCTCCAATTCAAGAATAGTATTTCTTTAAGGCAAGATGTCTTTTCTAGAAGTTCTTAAATTGGAAATTATAGATAAAACTATTTTGTAACATGATGTTAAATGTCTGAGAATATGTTTCCATGTGTACCTTAAAATACTAGATTAATTTAAAATGTTAATTGTCACTAAACAACATTAATAACTATTTTTCATTCCATTTTTCATGCAGGTTATTGAAGACTAAATAAATAGACTGATGTTATGCCGGGCATGGTTGTGCACGCCTTTAATCCCAGCACTCGGGAGGCAGAGGTAGGTGGATTTCTGAGTTCGAGGCCAGCCAGGTCTACAAAGTGAGTTCTAGGACAGCTGGGGCGCCAGGGCTATACAGAGAAATTCTATCTCACAAAACCAAAAAAAAAAAACAAACAAACAAAAAAAAAAAACAAAAAAAAAAAAAAACAAAAAAAAACAAAAAAAAAAAAACCAAAAAAATAAAATAAAATAAAAATAAAATAAAGAAGTCTGATTTTATTGAATTGATGCATTTAAAATTAATGCAAAATATAACATACGATTATTCCCACAATGAAGATATCCATAAGATATCTTAGGTGATAAAATGTTTTAGCAGTGAACTATATTTTAACAGAGAGATCATTGAGAAGCCCTTAACTTGTGTCCTTTATTATCCAAAATAGGGTATATTATGTGTATGTTTGTATATATGTATGTATGTATGCATTGTATGTGTGTGTCATTCTGTGAGTATATTTGAACTTTGTGAGGGTGCGAAAAGAAAGCGTTATGAATCAAGCAGTCCAGGAAGCAGGGGGGTGTCTCCTCTGGAGTTATACATCCCAGGATTTGGCTATATTTGAAGCCAGCAAACTCTAACAATAGTCTTGCTAATATCCCCTTCTAAATTTGAGTCATATTTCTATACCCAGTGCCTAAATTGTTGCTGTATGAACAATATGGATGCTGTATATTCAAACTCTGCCCTTGTGATTCAATAACAATCTCAGTTAACTACTAAGACATCCTTTTAGATACTGTTTTGTGAACACAGACAAATAATAAAATTCTTCTAGTTTTTGAGCTTTATGATAGCTATGAATTTCAACAAGATATCATAAGGACCTATTAATAATTAGGGGTTTGGCAAAGGTAAGTGCTTGATCATGGACCATTTTCCCCTTTGGTTAATGCCTCACATGTTGAATTATACCATATCAGAATATACATGAATATTTGTCTTAAGGATTACACAGAATAAGAAAATAAACAGAATAGGAAAGTGAATGGAAGATAGGTTTGAAATTACTAATTAATTTACAAAATTATTTTTAAGATGGAATTTAAAGTGAGAGATAGTAATGGTTAGTGAAGTTGTTCAAAAACGAAAATTTTGTAGAGAAAATAATTTTCTACTCCAGACCTATAGACTAGTGTGTTCCAAAAAGGGAAAATAACTGGTATTGGTAAGACATAATTTTTATTTGCAGTATTCACTAGGCTAATGCAGAAAAATCATACTTTCCAAGGAAATTTGAGCTATGTAGTAAGATCCTATGGCTTAATAAGTATTCTATTAATACAACAAGATACCATCACCAGGAAAATATTGTAAAATGAAACCATTTAATCATGACTTGCTTACAGTTTCAGAGATTTAGTTCATTCTTACTGTGGTGGGAGTGCAGTAGCATGTAGGCAGACATGTTAATTGAGCAGTAGAAAGAGAATCTTCAGGTAGAAAGAAGAGAGAAACTCTGGTCTTGTAATAGACATTTTGAAATATCAAAATAATACCCAGTGTCAATACTTCCAAAAATGTTATACCAATTTCTACAAGGTCATACTTATCCCGACAAGGCCATACCTGCTAACTCTTTCAAATAATGTTACTCAGTATTTATTCAAATATATGAACCTTATGGGGGGCCATCCTTATTCACACTATTTCTAAATACTTTTTTAATTGGACACTTTACTTATTTGCATTTCAAATGTTATCTCCATTCCATGTTTTCCATCTACAATCCCTATATCCCATCCCCCCTTACCATGATTCTATGAGGGTGCTCTCCCAACCACCTACCCACTCCTGCCTCACCGCTCTAGAATTAGGCAAAGAGTGTGGAATACCCACGATACAACTCACGAACTACATGAACTTCAAGAGGAAGTAAGACCAAGGAGTGGATGCTTCCGTCCTACTTAAAAGGGGGAACAAAATAATCAAGGGATGTAGATGATGGGAGGGAATTGTGAAGAAGAGAAGAGGGGGAGGGGAAAAAGAGGGGAAGAATCTGGTATGGGAGAAGACAGGAGAAATGTTCAGAGGGTCAGGACATTGAACAGAGGTGTATAGTAAATGGGGTATGAGGAATTGGTGGTAAAAAACAGAAAGTCCTAGATGCCAAGAAAGCAAGAGCTTCCCAGGACTCCAGAAGGATGGCATTAGCTGAAATACTCCCATAAAGGGGAAGGAAAAACCTGTCAAGACTATATTTTTTAAAGAGAGAAAATAAAGTATTTTCTCCCTCCCTATTTCTCTGTCTCTGTCTCTGTCTCTGGCTGTCTGTCTGTCTGTCTCTGTCTCTGTCTCTGTCTCTCCCTCTCCTTTCCTTCATCTCTCCCTCCATCCTTCCCACTTGGTTGTGTGGTGTGTTCTTGTGGTGGTGATGGTGTGTTTGTGTGTGTATGTGTGTGTTTGTGTGTGTATGTGTGCATGTGAACACACACATGCCTGTGAAGAAATGCCATGGAGTGCATGTATAGGTCAGATGACATCAGAAGTCACTTTTATTTCTCTACAATGTAGGACATAAGAGTCAAACTCAGGCTGTCAGGGTTGGCAGGAAACACTTTACCAGTTGAACCATCTCTACTGCCCATAACATAAAGGTCTATATCTAGTTTTGTTTAGTCTATATATAGTTTAGCTGACTATGGATTTACTTTCTTGGTGTACCCTTGCATAAAGACAATCTTCATATTTCTTGAGTAATTGAAAGAAGGAAAGAAGGAAGGAAGGAAGGAAGGAAGGAAGGAAGAATAAAATTATAATTTAGAAGTTGTATGTATTTTAAAGGATGTGATATTTGAATAAGAATTGTCCCACATAGGTTCAGATATATGAACTATTGGCTCCCCTATAGTCTGAGATATAAGAACTCTTGGCTTCCCCAAAGCCTCAGACACATTAGTATCCCAGGTGGTGCTGTTTGAGAAGATTATGGAACTTGTATGTCTTAAAGCCTTGCTGGAGGAAGTATGTAAATAGAGACAGGCTTTGAGAGTTTATTACATCTCCCCACATCCAGTTCCCTCTCTGTTTTCTGTATGTGGTTGGAGATGTCATCTCTCACCTTTCTGCTATCCCTGCCCACTGCCTCTCCTGCCATTGTGAACTATCCCTCAATATTAAGCAAAGGAATAAAAAAATAATAAAATAAAATAAAATTCCTATCTTCCATAAATCACTTCATGTCATAGTATTTTATCACAACAAGGTAAAAACTAAAATTTAAGACTTCCTTGGAATGTAAGCTGCTGTACATTAAGTTAAAATAATGAAGTCATTAGGCAAACCAATGAAATTACTGAAAAAGGACTACTGAAATCCCCATAATTTTATACTTTAGCAAGTAGTATAGTAGTGATGTTACTTTCAGAAATATACTATGCTTATATAAAGTATTACTATTAAAGGAAAAATAGATAAATGGCATATGAGAACTCTATCCTGACAATGTTTCTGCATATATAAAATTAATCTAAAACAAAAATTGAAGATTAAATAATTAAGCTTGAGATACTCCTTCCTTTTATGAATACTCAGTAGGGACATATAATTTAGGAGAAATAACAGATGTTTCAAACCTTTGTTTCATAAGGTTTCTGCTACTCTGAAAATGTTTATGCAAATTGAAACGCCCAAAATAAAAATCAGTAAAGAAAATTTTATTTGAACATTGGCATTCTTATTATGAACCACACAAATATAAAGAAATTAAAATTGTAACATAAATATTTATCTTGCTAACATTTTCAATATTGAGTAATGAAGTGTTTGTGCATATTTTACTGTCTTGAAACAGAATCTCAACAATTATCTTAGGCTGTTTTTTTAACTCAAAGTTTTCCTGTCTTAGCCTTCCAAGTATGGCTGTAGCTATGAGTATTAACTAACACACCAGCAACAATTATTTTAGATATTTACAAGAAAACTATTAGCTGGGATATAGGTATCTGCACCGTAGATTTTCAAAACATATAGCTTACTATAACTCTTCAAAATAAAATATCAGTTAACTCACAAAATATCATGTTTACATGATATTAGTTCAATTTTAGGGTAGAAACCTAGATGTCAGAAAAGTTAGTATTTTTTTTTATATTACAAAGATAGTTATATACCCTTGAGTATGTTAGACTTTTTCCCTTTAACATAGAAATCAATAATGGTTTGAAAAGTTGGTACTCTTTTTCAAACTTTTTGTTTGATCTTCCTCAGTTTTAAATCATGCACCTTAGTCCCACTTATCTCCTCATCACCTTGTATCCTGCTTCCACCATTGTAACCACCCCAACAGAATAAGAATCTCATTTTGGACAATATGAACTAACCAGTACCCCGGAGCTCTTGTCTCTAGCTGCATATGTATCAAAAGATGGCCTAGTCGGCCATCACTGCAAAGAGAGGCCCATTGGACTTGCAAACTTTATATGCCCCAGTACAGGGGAACCCCAGGGCCAAAAGGGGGGAGTGGGTGGGTAGGAGATTGGGAGGGTGGGTATGGGGGACTTTTGGGATAGCATTGAATATGTAAACGAGGAAAATACCTAATTTTTTTTTAAAAAAAAAAAAGAAGCTCACTGTGGAATTTGTAGTGTCACAGTGTATGGCCCATAGTGTGCCCTTTTATCTACACTTCTTTGTTTCCAAGTTGTTCATCTATAGAGTCTTAAGAGGTCTCTGCCTTCTACTATATTATCAGTACTAAAGCATAACTGTAACTCCTCTCAGATATCCTGTTGTTGCCCTTTGTCATGGAGATCCTGTAGTATGGAATCTGTAGGGTGGCCATTTTAATCTACTTCAGCAGTTCACCAATGGGTGTCAATGTTGTGGTGGGGCAATTCACAGCCCAGGATCTGGGCCTGAGAGTTATGTGGATAATCAGACCACCAGCTCTGCCACACTACCGCCATCTGGGAGAGCTTTCCTGCCCTTCCCAAGCTTCCCTTTCCAAAGCTGCAGCCAACAAGGGGTAGAAACAACTTTCCTGCTACCATACTCTCAGGGTTGTCTCATTGGTGCCTCTGCCATCAAAGCCAGCTTTACTGTGCTGCCCAGACAAGGTAGAGGGGTCATCCTCCTAAGTGCTACAGCAGGTAAGGGATGGAGCCAGGTCTCTAGCTCTCACTCCCTCTGAGCATGCTCACCAGTAATCCACCAAACCAGGGCCAGCTCCCTCCCTGCTGCTCAGATGAGGTGCATGGCCTACTCTCCCAAGTGCTGCAAGAGGTGATTGGGGCATCTTTCCTGGGCTCATGACCCCATCAGGGACAGCTCTCCTGCCAAGGGTGGTGAGGGCAAAAGGGAGGGAAGGGGTCTCTCCTTTGTCCAAACCACTGCACAGCAAACAAGAGGTAGGACCAGGTTTCCCATGTCCATGCACTCTAGGCACATGATCAGAAAGCCCCAAATCTAGGGCCAGCACTACTCTGCTGCTCAGTCAAGGAAGCCTGTCACTAGAGGCAGGTTTTGAGATCATATATGCTCGTATCTAGCCAGTGTTTAGACAGCTCATTTTTGCTGTCTGTGGATGAAGATTTAGAGGTCTTGGCTTCATCTCCAGCTCTAACAAAAGATCTTCCTGAACACTAACATGCTCCTCGGCAAGACAATAATGGAATAAACCTCTGAAACTGTAAGTCAGCCCCAGCAAAGTGCTTTGCTTTATAGGAATTGCTGTGGTCATAGTGTCTTTTCATAACAACAAAACCCAAATTTCGACACATTCCATCCTTACCCTCCAATTCTTTCTCTGCATTTCTTTCTCACGTTCATGTAGGATCCCAAATTTAGAGACTCCCACTTTAGTCCAGGAACAGCAAGCACCCACGAACACAAGAATCCTCTCTTGTTGCAAGACGCACGAGGTTTTATTGGCAGAGCTCTGGGCCGACACGTACCTCGTGCAGGAGGCAGGGGTGTTGGCCCTGAGGCTTGTAAGCTAGGAGTTTTTAAAGAAGCAAAGGAATTTGACAAAGGCTCGGGATTGATTCATTAACAGAAAGATTACATGTCAGCAAAAAGGGGCATTAGAGCTTTGTTCCGGTGGGCTTGGGGCTTATCTTTGTTCACATAACAACCAGTTGATGTATATGAATTTACTCGGCGCCAAGGGGTAACAGAAAGGAGATTCCGGCCAGATGGTGTGAACTTTAGATAAGATGACCCTGCCTTTCCTCGGATTGAGGGGAGATTCCGGCCAGATGGTGTTAGCTTAGATAATGTAGCCCCATTTGTCCTTGAATACCTTTTCATCTTTACGGCCAAGATGTTCTTAGGAAAGCATTATCAACAGCCCTGCCTTGGCATGCCTGGGGGCTTGTTCTGCTTTATTCTCAGTCCCAGATCGGAGCTGTGGGCTCCTAAACAAGTTACAATATTTCATCTTCCTTCAGTTCACATTTTACTTTATACTCTGTGATAATGATTAAAAGGTCCAGGTAACAGTAAATAAATAGTAAATTACTAAAATTACTTTTTGTTAATTTATTCAACATTTTATCATTTTCATCACAAATGTAACGCTGTTCTTGTCTAGAATACAAACAAAATCTCAAAGTAAAATGAACTATAATAAGAGGATATTAGCCAAAGAAGTACAGATTTCCTAGGATACAGTCCACAGAACTCAAGAAACTTAACAACAAGAAGGGCCCAAGTGAGAATGCTTCAATCACACTTGGAAGGGAGAAGAAAGAAATCACACGAGGCAGAGAAAGAGAGAGGGAGAGAGAGAGATGGAGAGAGAGAGAGGGAGAGAGAGAGAGAGAGAGAGAGAGAGAGAGAGAGAGAGAGAGAGAGAGAGAGAGAGACCTAGGTGGGAGATGGGAGGGGGAGGAAAAAAATGAACACATTCAGGTGTGCGAAGGCAGGAGAGAAGCCCTGAGGGCTAGCAGCCCTCCCAAGTCCACCTGCCCAGAGCATAGGAGGAACTCTGGCCAGATGTGGGCTATCCTCCCTACCCCTCCTTCCCCAGCCCCCATTAGTTTCCACATATTTGGTTCTAAATTTTCATTTTTTATTAAGTCTATGACAATCCTAGAACTGAGGTATCACAGAAATGGTTCATCCTTGTTTTCTGCAATGATCACTTTTCATAATATTAAAAGAGCTGGAGTTCTATTCATCCCTCCATGTTAAAATTAACTAGGTCCTAAGATTGCTGTTTTTACTGACTGCATGTGCTGTTGTTCCCAGCTCATGTCTCCATTCAGAGATCAAAAACACGCAGCAGCCTTATGACTTGACTTGGACAATTGAGAATCCTGAAATGGGTTACTGGGCCCAACTGGCTAATACAGAAAAGCCACTTGGGATGCCGTGGTTTCCATATTTAACGTTTGATCTGTGCCGGCTGGCTGACAACTCATGGCCTGACACCCAACAGATTTTACAGCATTCATACCCTAAGTAGACTTAGGGAGACTTTTTATATGTCTGGGGAAAGAGAACTGTGGCATATGGGGAACCAGAACAATTCTATTATGCTTCTTGGGGTTGTGAAACATCGGGATGGAACGTATCAAAGGAAGATCTTATCACAGTCGCCTGACAGGGGAGAAAATCTGAAGTTCAACTTAAGTTCACCAGCCTAGGAAAGCAGGAAAAGGGCTGGGAAACTGGGAAACCTTGGGGCCTCTGACTTTATATTATTGGGGGAAAACCTCAAACTCATTTTCACAATTAGGCTCCTGATAAAACCAATAGTAAACCCCCTGACTGTGACTGTAGGACCAAACCGAATTCTGGCAAACCCTAAGCCTATACCAAGAGGTCTTGCCCTGAAAAACCTATGCCAAAGTCCATTCTCAGACCAGTGTTTGTTGACCTCCCAGTCCTTCCCCAGCAGCCCCCCCCCCCCGTAGATCTGCTCTGGTCAATAATGCTAAAAACCTTTAAGTTTTTGACCAGTTCCCAACCAGAGCTAACCATCTCCTGCTGGCTGTGTTATTATGCCAGAACCCCTTTTTATGAAGGTGTTGGATTTATATATAAATATAATGAGTCCGAGAGAGACACTGCATGCAGATGGTCCCAAGAAGGCCGAGCCTTAACCCTGCAGACCATATCAGGACAGGGGACCTGACTGGGAAATGCTCCCTTATTACATCAGCATCTTTGTAAACAAAATACCCCCATGGTTCCTTCCAAATGAGTTATTTTCCCCGAACAGGCATCGTGGGCCTGTTCAACAGGGTTGACTCTGTGTGTGCATGGAGAGATTCTTAATTCCCCTACTGCAAAGGAGTTCTCTATTCTAGTCCAGTTGGTGCCACCCATAACCTATTATTCAGAAGAAATAGTGCTGAAGAACCTAATAGGGCATGTTGGGGGAGACCTCAAAAGACAGAAGAGAGAAACTATTTCCCTAACGTTGGCTATAATTCTGGGAGCAGGGCTACCTGGTGCAGGCACTGGGATAGCAGCCCTAACATTGCAAGAAAATAACTATACAGCCTTAAATTAGATACAGATTGAGACAGCCAATGCTTAGAAAAATCCATTGCACACCTAGAGTAAAATGTAGATTCCCTGGCTGAGGTAGTTGAACAGAACAGACAAGGGTTAGACTTTGTGTTCCTGCATCAGGGAGGCTTGTGTGTTGATGTATTCAAAGAATGTTGGTTTTATGTAAATCACTCTGGAATCATCAAAGAATCACTAGTTAAGGTTAGAGAAAGCATAGAGAGGTGCCAAAGAGAACAAGAAAACTCCAAAAGCTGGCATCATTCCCTATTTGATAACTCCCCATGGTTAACTACTCTCATTTCCACAATTACAGGGCCCCTTATAATTTTTTTGTTGCTGCTCACATTTGGGCCATGCATAATCAAAAAGCTTTTGCAGTATATAAAGCAGAGATTAGGGACTATTCAACTGATGGTGATGAGGTCCCTGTAAAAACCAGTTAGCACACATGATTTAGGCCTATAAAGAGTCCAAGATTGGCCTCTAGCGTCACCAAAAAGAGGGGAGAATGTTGTAACCCTCAGATTACTGATAGTAGAGAGACTTCAGTGTTGTACAGACAGAGGCTCCCATCCTCCTTTCCCCCTTCCCCCTTCCCCTGAGGCTATGCAGACAACAGACAGGTGGTTTCTGTGCTGCATCCTCCTGCAGCAGCCTGGGCTGACTCTCCCTCCCCTAGAGTTACAATGACAGGGCCCATAATAAGGACACATTCTCTCTGTCTCTGTGTCTGCAAAAACCAAAACTCCTGCTGGAAAGAACTCCAAGTACCTATCCTTGAGACCTCAGAGAAAAAGCAAGCTCAAGGGAGACCATGGAAAAAGTAAAATGTAAGCAGAGGTCAGGTCACAGACAGATAAAACTGGCCATAACGTTAGTCGTTGAACAGACACTCATTACCCACTGCCCACTTCAGGACTATTACACCTTCTAGTCACCTTTTCTGTAAATATTCACAGAATTCCTATACTGTATATAAACCCAATATTTTTGGACTCAGAGTCACTTGCCAGCATTCATGCAGTGAGTGCTAGGTGGGCGAACCAAGTTTGACTTGAAAATAAGTCTTTTTTGTGAGTTTCAGTAGATTTTGCAATTCTTGGGCTCATCTGGGTTTCCTGTGGACCCAGAGCATAACATACTTAGATATTAAGAATGAGGACATCAAAAAAAAAAAAAAAAAAAAACAAAAAACAAAAAACAAAAAACCAAAAAAAAAACAAAAACAAAAAAACTAACAAACAAAAAAACAAAACCAAAAGCAAAACCAACAACAACAACAAAAAACAAAACAAGACAAAACAAACAAACAAACAAACAAACAAAAAAACAATGAGGACATCCTGAGCTTTATAGGCAAACAGATGGAACTGGAAAATACCATGGTTAGTGAGGTAACTCAGACACAAAAGAACATTCATGGTATGTATACACTAACAAATGGATAGTAGCCAAAAACCCCAAACCAACCCAAACAAACAACAACAAAAAATACAGAATACACAGGATACAGTCCACAGAACTAAAAGAGCTCAACAAGCTGAAGTTCCCAAGTGAAGATGCCTCAGTCCCAATTGGGAGGGAGAAGAAAGCAACCACAAGTTGTGAGGGAAGAAAGAACATGGGAGGGAAAGTGGAAAGGGGTAGAGTGGGGGATGGATTCTGATCTGGTATTGGATAAGGGAAAAAGACTGAAGTCTTGAGGGCCAGCAGAAAGAATGGAAATAGGCAAACTCAGGAAATAGGATGTTTCAAAAATGCCCTAGAATGAACCAGAGACCTGGGAGGTGAGAGATTCCAGCTTCTGGCTATTATAAATTAGGCTGCTATGAACATAGTGGAGTGTGTGTCCTTATTACAAGTTGGAACATCTTCTGGGTATATGCCCAGGAGAGGTATTGCTGGATCTTCCTGTAGCACTATGTCCAATTTTCTGAGGAACCACGAGACTGATTTCCAGAGTGGTTGTACCAGCTTGAAATCTCACCAATAATGGAGGAGTGTTCCTCTTTCTCCACATCCCCGCCAGCATCTACTGTCACCTGAATTTTTGATCTCAGCCATTCTGACTGGTGTGAGGTGGAATCTCAAGGGTGTTTTGATTTGTATCTCCCTGATGATTAAGGCTGTTGAACATCTTTTTGCTTCTCCTACATTCTGTATTCCTCATTTGAGAATTTGTTTAGCTCTGTACCCCATTTTCAATAGGGTTATTTGATTTTTCTAGAATTCATCTTCCTGAGTTCTTTATATATATTGGATATTAGTCTCATATATGATTTAGGATAGGTAAAGATCCTTTCCTAATCTTTTAGTGGCCTTTTTGTCTTATTGACAGTGTCTTTTGCCTTACAAAAGCTTTGCAATTTTCTGTGGTCCGGTTTGTGGATTCTCGATCTAACAGCACAAGCCATTCCTCTTATGTTCAAGAATATTCCCCCTGTGCCCATATTTTAATGGCTTTGATCCACTTTCTTCTCTATAAGTTTCAGTGTCCCTGGTTTTATGTGGAGTTCCTTCATCAACTTAGACTTGAGCTTCTTTTTCTTTCTTTTCTGGATATATTGGAATTTTTTCTAATATTCATTGTAGAAGAATATGGGAAATGTTCATAAAAACATTCCTAAATGTTCCATAACCTTCCCAAACATTGTCTCTAGCTGGAGACCAACTGTTTAAATATATTAGCCTACTCAAAATATTATATATTCATATCATAATAAGACTGAAGCTATGGTGACAGCTAGAGGCATAAATTGCTTCTGAGTAAAAATTTCACACAAAATTGACAACTTTGACCATAGAACAGGAGCTGAGTTAACATGTCAGTGGTGGGCATAAATATACCACCTCCTGTTTAAACGTGTACATTGTGTTTAAACTGTAAGACAGATTTTGCAACACCTATTCCCTTGTTTCTCTTCCCAATATTTCATTATTGAAAAAAGCTTCTTTGTCTGAATTTTTTTACTTGTCTATTTGGTTGTTATATAGGAGATAGGTGGCCAGGCATATTACTTCTATGACTTCTACCTTTGTGATTGCTAGTCTTAGTTGTTAACTTTACTGAATAGGGAACTAAGTAAAAGTGAAAAGCACTGGATATAACTGTAAGTAATTTTTGGTTCATTGCCTCATTTGAGGTCTAAAAACCTATCCTAACTCTGGGCCACATATTCTTGTGCTAGCCTATGTAAAGCACATAGAAGCCCCCTTTGGTTTTTGCCTGCTTGTCTTCATTCTCACAGGTATGTCTGTTATTTTGAAGGTTTTAAAGTATATTTCTTTGAGAGTTCAACATATACTGAAGAACATCTAGGAAATTCAGTCTTATGGACAGAAGATCTATTGAATTCCTTGACTTTCTGACCATAGACATCTATTTTTAAATACCTGGGCTGGACCACAGTGTATAAATCCCTCTACAAACACACACACACACACACACACACACACACACACACACACACACACACACACAATTATTTCAGTTTTTTCTTTAAAGATTTTTGACTACCATACTACCATAAACCTAAAACCTCTAAAATTAAATTTATCTTTCTATATCCAATTACTTTCATGCTCCTGTTTTGAAGATATTGTAAACTATGTCATAATATCCCTTTTATTAATTATTTTATTTATTTATATTTCAAATGTTATCCCCTTCAGCATACCCCCTCCATGAGGCCCATACCACACTTCTCTCCTTTCTCTAAAAGGTTACTCTCCCACCAACCTCTCTAGAATTTGCCTTTTCTGGCGACATAAATCTTCCACAGGACAAGCACACACCTTCATCGCACTGAGGTCAGACAATGCAATCCTCTGCTACATATGTATGGTAGAGGTCATGGACTAGTACATGTATGCTCTTTGGTTGGTGGCTTAGTACCTGAGAATTCTGGGAAATCTAGTTTTTTCATGCTGTTGTTCTTCCTATAGGGTTGCAATTCCCTTCATTTCCTTCAGTCTTTCTCCAAACTCTTCCATAGGGGTTCCTGGGTTTAGAACAATGGTTGGCTGTAAATATCTGCATCTGTCTCAGTCAGTTGCTGGCATAGCCTCTTTTAGGACAGTCATGCCATGTTCCTGTCTGAAAGCATATCTTGGTCAATTAACAAATGGGACCTCCTGAAACTGAAAAGGTTCTGTAAGGCAAAGGACACTGTCAATAGGACAAAATGGCAACCTACTAACGGAGAAAAGATCTTTACTAACCCTACATCTGATCGAGGTCTAATTTTCAAAATATACAAAGAATTCAAGAAGATAGACTCCAAAAACTCAAACACCCTAATGAAAAAAATGGGCTCTAGAGCTAAACAAAATTCTCAATTTAGGAATCTCAAAAGCCTGAGAAGCACCTAAAGAAATGTTCAACATCCTTATTTATAGTGAAATACAAATCAAAACCACCCTGAGATTCCATCCTACACCAATCAGAATGGTTAAGACCAAAATGTCAGGTGACAATAGCTGCTAGAGCGAATGTAGAGAAAAAGAACACTTTATCGTTGCTGGTGGGATTGCAAAGTGTTTTTCAGATTCCATAATCTGGAAAACAATCTGGCATTTCTTTCGTTTTTTTTTTAATTAGGTATTTATTTCATTTACACTTCCAATGCTATCCCAAAAGTCCCCACACCCTCCCACACCCACTCCCCTACCCACCCACTCCTATTTCTTGGCCCTGGCATTCCCCTGTACTGAGGCATATAAGGTCTGCATGACCAATGGGCCTCCTTTCCACTGATGGCCGACCAGGCCACCTTCTGATGCATAAGCAGCCAGAGACATGAGCTTTGGGGGGGGGGGGTGCGGGTACTGGTTAGTTCATATTGTTGTTCCACCTATAGGGTTGCAGATACACCCAGCTCCCTGGGTACTTCCTCCAGCTCCCCATTGGGGGCCCTGTGATCCATCCAATAACTGACTGTGAGCATCCACTTCTGTGTTCGCTAGGCCCTGGCATAGTCTCACAATAGACACCTTTATCAGGGTCCTTGCAGCAAAATCTTGCTACTGTATGCAATGGTGTCAGCATTTGGAGGTGATAATGGGATGGATCCCTGGGTATGGAAGTCTCTAGATATTCCATCCTTTCATCTTAGCTCTAAACTCTGTCTCTGTAGCTCCTTTCATGGGTGCCTTGCTCCCAATTCCAACAAGGTGCAAAGTATCCACACCTTGGTCTTCGTTCTTTTCAAGCTTCATGTGTTTCACAAATTATATCTTATATCTTGGGTATCCTAAGTTTCTGGGCTAATATCCACTTATCAATGAGTATATATCACGTGAGTTCTTTTGTGACTGAGTTACCTCACTCAGAATGATGCCCTCCAGGTCCATCCATTTGCCTGGGAATTTCATAAATTCATTCTTTTTAATAGCTGAGTAGTACTCCATTGTGTAAATGTACCACATTTTCTGTATCCATTCCTCTCTTGAGGGTCATCTGGGTTCTTTCCAGCTTCTGGCTATTATAAACAAGACTGCTATGAACATAGTGGGTCATGTGTCCTTCTTACTGGTTGGAACATCTTCTGGATATATGGCCAGGAGAGGTATTGCAGCATCCTATGGTAATACTACGTCCAATTTTTTGAGGAACCGCCAGACTGATTTCCAGAGTGGTTGTACAAGCTTGCAATCCCACCAACAATGGAGGAATTTTCTTCCTTCTCAACAGCCTCGCCAGCATGTGCTGTCACCTGAATTTTTGATCTTAGGCATTCTGACTGGTATTAGGTGGAATCTCAGGGATCTTTTGATTTGCATTTCCCTGATGATTAAGGATGCTGAACATTTTTTCAGGTGCTTCTCAGCCATTCGGTATAGCTCAGGTAAAAATACTTTGATTAGCTCTGAGCCCCATTTTTTTCTCTTTTTTTAATTGGGTATTTTCCTCGTTTACATTTCCAATGCTATTCCAAAAGTCCCCCATACCAAATCCCCCCAATCCCCTACCCACCCACTCCCCTTTTTTGACCCTGGCGTTCCCCTGTACTGGGGCATATAAAGTTTGCAAGTCCAAAGGGACTCTCTTTCCAGTGATGGCTGACTAGGCCATCTTTTGATACATATGCAGCTAGAGACAAGAGCTCCGGAGTACTGGACAGTTCATATTGTTGTTCCACCTATAGGGTTGCAGTTCCCTATGGAATCTTCTGCACCTGAGTTTCTCTCTTCCATGTCTTGTATTCTACTGCTGATGCTCGCATCTATGGTTCCAGATATCTTTCCTAGGGTTTCTATCTCCAGCGTTGCCTCACTTGGGTTTTCTTTATTGTGTCTACTTCCCTTTTTAGGTCTTGGATGGTTTTATTCAATTCCATCACTTGTTTGGTTGTGTTTTCCTGCAATTCTTTAAGCAATTTTTGTGCTTCCTTTTTAATGTCTTCTACCTGTTTGGTTGTGTTTTCCTGCAATTCTTTAAAGGAATTTTGTACTTCCTCTTTAATGTCTTCTATCTGTTTAGCAGTGTTCTCCTGTATTTCTTTAAGTGAGTTATTTAAGTCCTTCTTGAT